>NC_134484.1:214779210-214814210 GCF_040206685.1 Ascaphus truei | reverse complement strand
TCTACTTCATTTATGTTCATATGTTGACAGTAGTTATAAACAGTGTTCGACAAACCTATACATTTGCTCGCCCCGGGCGAGTGGATTTAACATCGTGGCGAGCTCCTATTGGCTCAAGCAGCATACGTTTGGTACTAGGTGGCGAGTAGATTTTTTGTGTGGCGAGTAGATTTTTTGGTGATTTGTCAACCACTGATTATAAAGGATCATGATCATTATGAATAAGTAACGTGAATGAAATAAAACTTTTATTAACTACTGTACATTGTCATTGTGTTGAATGATTTAGGAAAAGTTGAGAATCCAAAGAACGATACTTTGGAATGGTGTTAACATTTTGACAAATGACAGATGTACGTCAAATCAACACACATCTTTCACTTATACATACACATGTGACAATGTAGTAATCAACATGAAGATGAAGTGAGAGAATAAATAATCACATACATTGCAATGTTCATGATGTTTACCACATTTGGGTAATTTCATACAAACATGCATTGAGTGTTAACATTGCTCATGTGCATGAATGGATGTTGTTACGTTGTCAAAATTACATGTTATGTAATGTACGTAAAGATTTGAAAACACACTGCAGAATAACAACCAAGTGTAGAAAAACGCACGGACACAATACAGAAACGACATTTTTCAATTGTCACATCTTTTTCATTACGTTCTCTTTATACATCCTGTAACTATACCAGTATCGAGGTTTGCACATCTTATTACAGATGTGAATTCAAATACATACCATGAGCAGTCCTTGGAGTGATATACCTTGAAAAAGATAACATTAATGAATATAAATCATTGTCATGACATGTTCATTAAGGTAAGCAACACACAGAAGTAACACTTTTATATGTGATATGAAACAAAATCTAGAAAACTTCAAATATGATCTTAAATACACAATAGTCTACACATCATTGTGACACACATGTCACACTCCAAAAGACAAATTGTATGTAACCATATTGCACTAGCTATTGGCTATCGACATACTAGATTTATTGTGTATGTATAACCAAAAAGAGCATGTACAGAAAATATAGATTTAGTACACATTATTTCCTCACGTACACACAACACCTTTTAGTGGTAAGAAGTAGAATACAACCTGTTGATGAATGACATACCGGTGCCACATGCAATTGTCCACATAGCAGAGAACAGAAAGGTGGGAGAACCATATTCATCTGTTTCACAAGTGAATGGTATTTGGACACATGTATTTATCATTACAATGAATTAATACATCTATGTAGTACTATGAACATATATGTATTTGCATACAAGAAAAATATGTGTTTATGACATTCCAACGTGTCTCCACACCACAGGCTGTTTGCTCAGTGTCTATAGAATGTGGGTAATGAACCCCGTGAAGTCCGGTGAAGGCAGGATTCCTCCACGCATGAGGCTTCATTTTTCTAATCAGTAATTGATTAAGTAAATTCATCTGTGTTAATATACTATCAGCCAATAGCAGAGGGAGACCTGCCTATTTAAGATCTGTTTGTTGAGACTCCACTTACTCTTTGATAAAGTTCCTACAAGGGATGAAACGCGTCAGAGAAATAGGAGTCTCTGTGATGTCCAGCAACATGTCCAAATAAAGCTGTTTTTATCCTTATTTTGTGGCTGAGATCCTGATTTTGCAGTGCCCGCCTACAAACTTACCTTCTGCTGCTGTTTGCTCAGTGTCAGCTGGTAAATTTACGGGTTGCTCCTCCTTCAAGCCCTGACATATGTCTGTTTCTAAATTATTGCGGAGTGCCAGATTGTGCAAAATGCAACATGCAATTATAATATCTGACACTTTAGCAGGCTTATATTGAAGTGAGACAAAAACATACAAAGATCCCAGTTAGCTGCACAACAGGACTGAAAATATGTTAAGGGTTCAAATACCCCACCTCCTAATAGGTAATTGGGCTCTAAAGGGTGCCAATAAGTAACCGCTCCCAGCACTGTGGGAGGACAATAACCACTAAAACTGCCCTTGGGCAAAAAATAATAAATACTTTATTGTTAATCAAAATACGACGCAGTAACACATACTCAAAACAGATAAAAACACTTAAAACTTAAATCACGGGTGAATAGGGTACAGGGATATCTAGGATAAATCCAACCAAGTACAGGTAAGTATTAACCCTACCCTATACAAGATGGTTGTTCACATGAATCAGAGTTGGGAACCATATATATAGCAAAAACATACAATACTTCTAGGTCCCCATCTAATAGTGCTTATATACGTGAGCAGAGAGAGAAAAAAAAAAAAAAACGAAGCACTGGTTCCACTAAAGTAAAAGTTAACACAGAGGTGCGTTCCCACAATAAAAGTTTAATTGATCAAAAGTACAAAAACAGAACACCTATGCGTTTCGGGCTTATGGCCCTTTATCAAGGTGAAGGTAATTCACCTTGATAAAGGGCCATAAGCCTGAAACGCGTAGGTGTTCTGTTTTTGTACTTTTGATCAATTAAACTTTTATTGTGGGAACGCACCTCTGTGTTAACTTTTACTTTAGTGGAACCAGTGCTTCGTTTTTTTCTCTCTCTGCTCCTGTTCATCCAGTTCAACGGAGGCACGGTATACCCCAGGAGTAGTGACATACCAGGCTCTACAATTGCGTGAGTAATACTCTCTAGTGAGCCTTTTCACTCTCCTTTTCCCAAGTGGCTGCAAGGAATTTGTTTGTTGCCCCATGTTATTACCATGATGCTGTACTAACGCTGGACACCGGCAGGTGTATACTGTCCTTACCTCATTGCATGTGGGACTTTATTTTCCAGTTACACATCTAATAGTAACATGGGTGTAACCTTATATCCTAGCCTTATTTTTGCTTTCTCTGGAGGGGTAATCCGCTATATATTCATAGAAACTACCAATGTTTGCTGAGATTTTTGTTTAGAGCACAATGCAACTTATTTTCTCCTTATATACGTGAAACTGATAAGCAGTGTGCTGTAGGTACCTGGTCTCAATATATATACTCACAAACGTGTGAGGTTATTCAGGCACATAAAGGTATCTTTTAAAAGATACCTTTATGTGTCTGAATAACCTCACACGTTTGTGAGTATATATATTGAGAGCAGTGTCATCTGTATTTGAGTTTATCCATTTCACCTTAACAATATTGCACTATCACCATTGTATTTTATTCTTTTTTACATATATTGCGCTTCCCGGACATTTCATCGCTACTATTCTACATGAGGATTGACTGAGCAAACCTCAACTGGGTCACAGCTGCATCATATATTTGTATAAGTATCACTGTATTATTCATAGTATTATTGGTTATATCTGATTATTTAGAGCGCCACATTTTGATAAGTTTCCTTTTGTATGCTGTAGGTACCTGAATGCACATCAGCTGTCAGTGTAGGTAAAGTAGAACACGCATAGGGCGTAGTGTGTCAAATATAATCATGTAGCAAAGTGCATGCCAGCATATATATACACATGGATCGAGTATCTCAATCCAGCCCACAACTTGTATCCGTGGGTACACCTTTAGCACTGTGCTATAGATGCCTAGATGTAAGTATACACTCTGAGTAGGTAATATGGCCAACCTGGGGTGCAGTGTGTAATATAGTCTCGTGTGGTAGGATGTCTGTCAACATTAATACACTTAAGTCCAGTGTCGCAACCCAGTCCACAGTTAGTATCCAGTGGAGGCAGATAAAACACAACACAATACCCTCTGATCGAGTGCTAGTACTCTCAGTATAAGCATACTAAATCTGCAATACAGCAGACCCGGCTCTACCCGCTCTGTCAGCTCAGTTCAGGAACAACCTCACCCGTGATTCCTCCTCCATGACGTCAACGCGATGACGTCATGCCGACGTACGTTTCGCGCATAAGGGGCTGGCGCTTTCTCAAGGTGGGAGGTCCTTTCTGTTATATTGAAGTGCCCCACCAGTTCTATCTAAACACCTGAATCGTGTTTTCAGAAGCCCAAATGTCCTCTCTATGACGGATCGTGTAGATATATGTGCCACATTATACCTCTCCTCTGCTTCACATTGAGGGTTTGCCACCGGGGTCAACAGCCACGGCCTAATTCCATATCCTGAGTCACCTATAATCCATCGTGCACAAATATGATACAATTTGTGTTAACATCATTACATTCAACAGTTCATAGAAAAACAAGAGTTGTTTGTTAACACATCATAATATGTAGTCACCCACCAGCAAACCAGGTCCAAAATAGCCTTCTTCGAAAGCATGGAACACTGATGAGTTTCTCAGGATATAGGAATCGTGACTGGAACCAGGGAATTTGGCTACCACATGCATAATCTTCATCGTGGCATCGCATACCACCTGTACATTCAGAGAATGGTAGTGCTTACGATTGCGGTAAGCATGCTCACTCTGAGTAGGCGGGATCAAAGCAACATGGGTGCAATTGATTGCACCCATCACACATGGTATCCCGGCTCTGGCATAAAAGCCATTCCTGACTTCCAACCACTCTGTGTGCTCTGTAGGAAAATGAATATAATTCCTAGCGCGTCTATTCAGTGCACATAGAAACTGGGTAAAGGACCGCGAGAATGTAGATTGCGAGACCCCGGCCACTATGTCCACAGTTGTCTGGAATGATGCGGAAGCAAGATAATGTAATGAGCGCAGCATTTTAACAAGCCCAGGAATTGCACGACCTCTGGCTGTCACAAAATCTAAATCTACACGTATCTCTTCATAAAGAGCTAAGATTGCTGCTGAACTCAAATGATACCGACTTATAATCTCCTCCTCACTCATCCCATCTAACATGGTTCTCTCCCTGTACAAACGAGGACGAGGCACAACTTCTCCCCTCTCTCTTCTCCTCTCATCTCCTTGCCCTCTCCCTCACCCTCTCCCTCTCCTCTCCGCATCCCTGTCCCTGTCTCTGTCCCTGTCCCTTCCTTGGCCTGTGACATCCTGTCCCTCAGCTATCCTCTCCTCCAATAGAATCTTCCTCCGTCTCATGAACATTCGTATCATTTTCAGGTCTGTAGCTGTCAATGCGCAGGTAATTGGCCTCCTTTAAATACCTATGTGATGATGTCAGGTGACTTGATGAAGTGCAAGGTGTTACATTAACATATCCAAGTAGTTAACTCCAAACGGGTATCCAGTACGAATTAAAAGGATTATTTATGTGTATTCACCAGGCAATCATGATATTTAACAATGATATAATGTTAAGCTTTGTACAACAATGTATTCGCAAGTATTTATGAAATGTGTAATGCATGTACCACTTCTGAACGCAACACTCTCATCTCATTAGGATATAATCATGACATTGACCTTGAAAAACTACATTGCAACATGTCTAATGTCGCATGTTATTGTCACATGTTCACATGAAGTAATTGTGATGTATATATGCATAATTTAATGCCATCAGGATACTTGCTATTGATTATGTTTCAATCGTCTACAAATGAGTAACTATTATAGTTCTGTGTATAACTTAGCAAGAAATTATTATAATGCATCGTGTACAATGTAAACATGCAATGTTATTGAGTGTCCAATTGCAGACATCATCAAAAGAGGGAGGTCACAAAGTACATGCAAACATGAAAACAAACAGCTACATTTACATTTTATCATGCATTACACATTCAAAGCATTCTCTAATGTATACCAACATTACTATAAGCTGGATCTGTTAGATGTGTGAAATCTGTTACATCTTATAATAATTTGAAGCACACTTAAGTAACATGTTTCATATGATGTGACCTCTTCCTTTAAGAGTTTACTATAGGAGTTTACTTTGACACATCATAACATTAAGACCAATGTGACATGCAAATCATCATAACATAGAAAAGTACAATGTTGTGCCAATAATAAACGTAAGCGGTGACACGATGAAGTGAATGACATCGACACTGTAATGCCAAGCAAATTTGTATTAGGAGCAATAGAACGTAAACACTCCAATAAAGTTATAAGTCCAAGCTCCATTGACTCCATTGACTCCATTGATGTAGAGATGAGCTATTTTTTCTAAGTGCCGTCCCGGCAACCTTGCCAATCCTTCTCCCCTCCAACTTGCCAACTTTAGTTGGCGGGACAAATTGCCATAGAAATCTCCATTTTTGAGTGCCGATCAGAACCGATAAGCTGATTGGGGCTACTAGAATACAGCCGATTTCAAAAAGTGCAGAAAAGTGCCGATAAGTGGATTATCGGCAGCCGCATGCCTATAAATTTTTATCGGGAATACAAAATGCCGATTTTGACCACTTATCGGCGCTTACTGAATCTTAAATGCAATTGTGGCGGGAAAATGCCGATAAAAGCCTTATCGGCGCTTACTGCATGAGGCCCATAGTCTTTGAATGCAAGAATACATATTTAAGATATTTACTCCTGATGTGTGTGGCTTGTTAAGATGTTAACAATGTAGAGTAATTAGGAACACATATTTAGAGACATGGCTTAAATAATAAAAGTAAGCAAAAGAACACTATCTTGTAGCAAACGTTTAAAACTTTCTCATAATTTCACAAAAATTTAACCTTTTGGACTTTCAAAGCCCAAAAATATACAACCATTTCAAAGCATTCAAATAGCAATGAAATGTATTTGTCATCCATCATTGTCTAGAGGGAGAGGGCGAGTGGTAGCCCTTTTTGAGCAGGGAGTTGGTGGAGACAGCATATCTCCCTCCTCTGCTATCCTTGGTCTCCCACCATGTAAACAGCCATGGTCCTTTATGTCTATAATTTCTTCAAGGGACACCACATACTGTAGTGCCGACGAGTATTCTAAAAAAAATCTGGGGCAATCACCAACAAGGCCCAGGTACATGCTGGGTACATGCTGGGTACATCCTGGGTACATGCTGCAACATTTCAGTGACATTTCTGCAGACAGACTAATGGCCTATCGGATTAACAGCGGGGGTCCCTGGCAGTCCCATTCAAAATGAATGGGACTTTTGAATGGGACTGCCAGGGACCCCTGCTGTGTTAATCTGATGGGCCATTAGTCTCTACAGAAATGTCACTGACATGTTGCAGCATGTACCCAGCATTTACCTGGATCTTGTTGGTGATAGCCCCAGATTTTCCAAGGCAAGTTATAGAATACTAGTCGGTGCACCTGTAGAATAATCCTAGAGATACACAAGTCTACAATATGCCATGTTAACAGTTTAGGTGCAGAAACACTTTTAAAATCTGCACCACTTGAAACAAAACTGATATTTTTTTTTACAATGCTGCAATGAGATATAGACCATAAATAACTCCACACGATTATGATAGAATTGTTGGGCATATGGATCTAGCTTTTTTGGTATTCTAGAGATGGTGTAATTTAGTCAGAATTAAACTCCTGTTTATTACATTTTTTTGTAGCACACTTACAGTAACCATTAATAATACAATTTCACTGCAGCATTGCAATATAAACAAAGCAAAGCATACTTTTTCAGATCTCCAATGCAAAATACTGCCTTTAAAAGCTTTTGTGCAACTGATGTTTTCCATACAAACATTTAATCCTGTCTTTCTAAGAAATTGGTAATTCATAGAGAAGATGTAATATAGTATGTGAAGGACACAATGAACATTTTTCACAAAGTAGAACTACTGTACCTTGTAATGCAGTAGCCAATTTTTATGGATTGAAATTGAGGCAAATAAAATAAAGTCTAAGCCACACTTTACATTAGTTGCTCAAATGTTCTCATGATGGATCAGTTGTTTAAGGTTCATAAAGTAACAGTTGTTCTTTAAAGATTTTAACACATTGGATATTTAATTCAAATAGGAATTTATCACTAAAGCAATATTTTATAAAAAAGATTTCCTGGATTGGATCAATAGCCTGTGAAGGCACAATAGTTTGGAAAAGAAAAATTGACTGCTAAAAAAGGATCTAAATCATTCATTACATATTTTACAGCAGTATAACAGTCATGGTTCAGTTACCACTTTCATTTCAAATCATATTTTTTTTACATTTAATACTTCAGATGTTTCAAATCCTTCCTATGTCAACTCTGCAATTATTAAAGTTTGACTTATAAAAAAAGTTTTATTTTCTATACAAAGTGACATACACCTTTTCACCTATTTTTTTGTCAGCACTGTTTAGATTTTTTTTACTAGAATTATACTGTATGTACTATCTATAAATAAGTGGAGCTTTTAAAAATAAAAAATATGAACAGAAAGTTTATGAATCAAATAAGCACCAATGCATTTAATGTTGCATATTTACAGCTCAATCTGTATATTTTTTTATATCAAATTACTCAGAAATTGAATTTCTTTTATTGAAAAAATCTATTTAATATAGTAATGTTTTTTCCATTATAAAAGTGGTATAAATTGCAAATAACATGAGATTATTATTTCTCTTTTCAAAAGTGCTTTGCTCCGAATAGCAAAGGACTCGGCACGGAGTTGCCGGAGGAGCCTGCCTAGCTGAGACCAAGTTTTAAGTTCCAGCTTTTGCCTTGCTCATGATTAGTAGGTATAACCAGGTATCTAACTGGAGGAATGTACCGTGAAGTTACTGGACATTTAGCAGAAAGGGTAAGCCCTCAGAAGTGGACACTCTGGATCTAGTTGAGGCTAGATTATCCCCCCAGAAACCCAGTAAAGTGTGTATTCTTCTGTATTTTGTGTTTCATTGTGTGTCTGTGGGTCTCACCCGAATAAACCTATTTTTTTGTGGCGAGGAGATAGTTAATCAGGCATAAATAAAGGTATATACCCGGCTGATTAACCCCAACTCACATTGGGAATGAAGGGGATAAAATTATTTGCACTGCACTGCTGTGGAAACAAAAGAAACAGCGCACAACGCCAAATAGTGAAGCAAGTATTGCTATATATTAGTAATTACAGGGTAATAAATCTGCGTACATCAAAACAGTTTAATAGGTGCATTTAGTGTGTTTCACACAAGTTACCACTCAGCAACTGTTGTCAGAAGAGTCTGGAGCTTGCTTCTCTCAGCGGGGGCGCTACGTTGGTTCAGGAGCAGGATTAATGTCCAAAACCCCTCATCCAGCAGTACATCGCTCCCAAGGGGATTTCCCTTTACAGCAACCAGGCTCCGTTGCAGGTATTGGTGCTTGGTGGGACCGCTCGCGCTTCCAAGCCGTCTGGTGCAGCTCGTGTAGCTCAGCGAGCAGATCCACTGTGCGGGGGTGAGACCTCAGCTCTGCAAGGTATACTCGGCGTGCCACGTTGTCGCTCCGTCGCGGGATAATGCGTGATGACGTCACAGTCTCCGCAGCAGCGAGGGAACCGGCAGGGAGGCAGTCAAAGTCTCTCAAAGTCTCTCAGAGTCTCTCATAAGCCCAAAATTACCACCGGGAGTGATACTAGCAGGGTGAAGCCAATGGAGGCAATGGCAATATTAAAGCACTAGATAAAAATCATCCAACATGTTTTCGTAGAATAAACTACCCCACCTCAGTATAAGGGACGAGTCTGGTCTGCGGGCAGCACCGGCGTAACATTATGTCGAGCCCACAAGACACAGACCAGACTGACATGGCCTCCATGATGACGGCCATGAATCAACAAGTCCAGGCCCTAACTGACCAAATGGCTCTCCTCACTCAACAGTTACAGGACCTTTCATTTCAGGCACCACCTGTGGCCGTACCACCACTGTCGCCAGAACCAGTATTCGCTGCGACCTCATGCCCGAAGATCCCGGCACCTTAACCGTATGCGGGGGATCCGCATGCCTGTCGCGGTTTTCTCAATCAATGCGAGATCCAGTTTGAGATGGCTCCGCAGCAGTACTCCACGGGTCGCAAGAACGTGGCATATGTGTACAGCCTACTTACAGGGAAAGCGCTGGCATGGGCCTCCCCGATTTGGGAACTACATCCCGAAATCACCCGCGATTACGCGGCCTTTAGACGAGACTTTCCACAGGTCTTCGATACCCCCGCACACCAAGAAACTGCCTCTGACTCTTTGCTTGAGCTTTCTCATGGACGTTGTTCCGTGGCCCAGTACGCCTTGGAGTTCAGGACCATAGCAGCTGAGACACGATGGGACCAGGAGGCTTTAGTCTCAGTCTTCTGGTGAGGCTTAACGGATTCTGTGAATGACGAGCTCACCTCACAACCCAGGCCAGGGCTTCTGGAGAAACTCATCTCCCAAGCCAATCGAGTGGCTCAGCGCCTTCAGGTACACCGCGCTCAGCGTCAGCATCCCCGATTTATGCCCTTCCGTGCTCCTTTTCCCAGATTCTCTCCAACCAAAGTACCTGCCGTCTCCCCGCTACCCGCTCTCTGGGCTCCGGGGCCGATGCAACTTGGAGTCCAGCGTCCCCAGATACCGATACAGCAAGCGCGCCAAGCTGTTGGATTATGTTATTACTGCGGATCCTCCGAGCATCTGGTCCGTGAATGTCCACTACGCCTGGGAAACAACCAAACCCAGTGAGTATGAAGGGGTGCTCCCTGGGTGCTAAATCTCCTTGTCTCCTTTCCAGGAAGGAACTTCCCAAAAAGTTGACCATTCCCGTCTCTCTCTCGGGTCCTACCTTACGCACCTCCACTGCGGCATTTATCGATTCCGGCGCGGGAGGAAATTTTGTGGACCAAACCTTCTCTGAACAGAACTACATTCCACTCGTTAGGAAGAAGCCTCCGTTGTCTTGGTCGGGATCGATGACAGTCCCCTCACCCCGGCATACATTTCCTTGGAGACTTGCCCCATCACACTTTCCTCTCATTCCCACAAGGAGACTGTAGGAGGACATGTGCAGAGGTACACAATGGAGACTGTTGTAAGGTGAAATTATAACAAGGCTTTATTGTGCCTGTCGCTTAAAATACAGCAAAAAAATCAACATAAGCGAAATAGTGAGCCAAACAAAGAAAACCTATCTCTGCTTTGGAGACTATCTACACATGTAGCTCAGCCCTCTCTGACTGGGTTGGTTAGCTAGGCTCTTTACCAGCCCCAAATCATGGAGACATTTATCAATACACAGACCTAGATAATAGTCTTATAAGAAAAAGTCTTATCTGTTAGCTGGGCTGCTGTAGGGGGAAGCTTCTCTGCTCTCCTGGAACCGCACCATTGTGTGCACAGAAAATGTCAGGCTCCAGGTTAGAATCTTGTCCTCTTTATCTTGTGGTCAGTTTGTCGCTCAAGACATCTGCCCTTCCTTGGTTCAGTCCAGTTGTGGATTAAGGAATCTCTGCTCTGTCTCCAAGTTCAGATCAGGTGTGAGCAAAGGAGTCTCACTTACTGTCTCAAAAGACTGGCTTTTCTAAGCAATCTAATCAGGCAGGTGGTGTTAGTTAATTGCCTACCAGCAGTTAACCACCACACTGCTGGATTAGAGGCACATTTGTGAACAGGGATAAGTCCCCTTTTACAGAGACCTTGGCCTTTGATGTAATCCACACTCCCGGAACTCCAGTCACCCTTGGCTTACCTTGGTTTCAGAAGCACAATCCTCACATCAACTGGACATCCCAAGATCCTATTACCTGGAGGTCAAGGTCAGAGGAGCCATCTCCACCAGCCGTACTTCCGCCTTGACTGCTGGCCAATACATCCAACCCTAAGGGAGGTTTACCCGCTCCGTATGCTGTTTTTCTGGATGTCTACAGCAAGACCCAATCCGAACTACTACCTAACCACAGATTTTACGATTGTCCAATAGACTTGGTACCTGGATACAGATTTCTCTAATCCAAATCCTACCCCCTCTCTCTACCTGAGACGGAAGCCATGAACGAATATATCCGTGAGAACCTAAAGCGGGGCTTTATACGGCACTCCAATTTGCCCGCGGGATCTGGATTCTTTTTTCGTCAAGAAATGGGACGGTACTCTCAGACCGTGTATAGACTACCGGGGACTGAACCGCAACACGGGGAAGAACCGTTACCCACTTCCACTCATCTCTGAACTATTCGACAGACTAAAATGCGCACTTACAATGTGCAAGATAAAAACAAGCTTAATAAGTGAAAATGAAGGGTTACCGCACTGCTCACCGCCTCCCCTGGATTCTCCAAGCCTCCCTCACTTGCAGTCTGTTATCGGAGCTTGTTCTATTGCGCCTGTCAAAACATGTGACGTCACGGCTGCAGGGCTGGTGAACTACGGATCGCCTTCAGGATCAGAAAGATTCCACTCAATGCATTTCGCCAAGTCTGAATAGACTGTATCCAGCTCCTGGGGTGGGCTAGGCAGGGAGGTACAGTAGAGCAGGTTGAGATAGGGTCTTAGCTGAGTGTCAGTCAGAAAGCTGAGGCCAGAGCTATGCTAGAGCAGTATAGAGTGCTATTCAAAGATAAGCCAGGCAAGACACACATTACAGATCACCCAGTGCTTACAGGGGATCTGAGTCCTCTGCATAAGCATGCTTACAGAGTATCAGCGATATTAAGGCCAGTATAGAGAGGGAGGTAGAATAGATGCTGGCCCTAGGGGTAATTGTACCATCCCAGAGCCCTTGGGCTTGTCCGGTAGTCCTGGTACCTGAGAAGGATGGGACCACCCAGTTCTGTGTGGACTACCGACAGCTCAATGTAGGGACGGTGTCAGATGCTTATCCCATGCCACGCATGGACGAGTTGCTAGATGAACTTGCGGGGCAAAGTATCTGACTTCCATGGATCTCAATAAAAGTTACTGCCAGATCCCCTTGACCCAGAGGCTAGAGAGAATTCGGCATTCATTACCCTGAGTGGCATCTATGAATTCTTAGTGATGCCATTCGGGATGAAGAATGCACCGGCTACCTTCTAACACCTGTTCAATCGGTTACTGGTGGGTATGCAGGGGCTTGCAAGAGCTTACCTGGACGACATTGCTGTATTTAGTAATTTGTGGGACTCACATTTAGTGCATGGAGCTGCAGTGCTAGCCAGAATTAGGGAAACGAGACTCACCTTGAAACCTACAAAGTGCTTAGTAGGGATGGCAGAAGTACTGTACCTAGGGCATATGGTGGGTGGCGGGCACCTTAAGCCAGAGCCAGCCAATGTGGAAGCAATAGTGCACTGGCCCATTCCCAAGACTAAGAAGCAGGTTATAGCTTTCTTAGGCACCGCAGGCTACTATAGAAAGTTTGACCCTCAGTACAGCGTCGTAGCCAAACCCCTGACTGACTTGACCCAAAAGCGACTGTCTGTGCTAGTTGTCTGGTCTCCAGCCTGTGAAGCTTCCTTCCAGGCACTGAAGACTGCACTGGCAAGTGCCCCCATCCTAGCTGCCAAAGATTATTCCAAAATGTATCTGGTGCAAACTGATGCCTCGGTGCTGTACTCAGTCAAGTGCGGGAGGTGGACAGTTGAAATATTCATAATTGTCGGTAACAGTCGCCATGTTATCTGCTGCAGCATTAATTGCAGAACAAATTAAAAATGCATACGTACAGTCAGGTCTTTTATACAATGGTGTACTCATTGTTTCCAGTCAGCAAATGTGCAGGAGAAAGAATGTAAAAAAAAAAGACACAGAGCATTGAGTTTTTAACAGTTTTTAATATGAAACGCCTTAAAAAGATACTGTAACTTCTTCAAGGTCAATTCAAAATGGACCACTGTGGCAGACATGGTTTTTATCTGTTTTTTTAAATACCTGAAAGTCGCCACAGTAGCGCAAGTACTGTACATATTACAATTCATTACAATTCATGAATTTCTGCCACCCGGCGGATACACGAAGAATTGCACCCAATTAAATCCAAAACCATTAAATTAAACAGAACAACCGCTGATCAGCCGGGCGGCGTGAATGCGGCATGAACATGGGAATGCAAAATTAATACTGCGGGGAATACCAGAGAGCCAACGACAACAGCTCCGTAATCTTTTACAAATACGGCTGATACAGTTGTATAAAAACTGTAACATTTATTTAAAGGCATAAATGAGAAGTAGTTCTGAGTTTAGTATTTGAAAGTTATAGGAACCGGGACATTTACATTTCAGTCAGGCAGGACAGTGGATACATTAAGCATTTACCATTGCCATTTATGATCAGGGATGATCCATGTATAATGTAAGTCCGGGCTTCTGAGACTTCCTGTGGAGCTGACTCCAGTGTCTGCAAAAGTCCGTGGCTTCAAAAGACACCGACCTGGGGAAAGTGCTAAATGTCAGGAAACATATAAAAACAGTTTGCCTAGCAGATGTCCGGGCATCCTGGAGAAAGGTAGACATTCTGCCGCCGTGCAAGGTGGCTTGGTCAGGTATGCTAAGCGAGTTAAGTGTGAAGTTAGCGCATGACCCTTGGAATACCATGAAGCCCTTCGCCCGGCTGCAGAAACTATTGGCAAACTTGCCATCAGGTGGGAATTTGCTTCCCACGCCAAGATTGGCTGGGTATTACCCTGTTAGGCTTGGGAGGGTGTTAAAAGCCCAGTCAGACTATCGGGCAGTTGTTCAACTGTGTTCTTCTGTGATTAATCGGAAGTATAGCGTGCGGTACAGAGACGATTCCATTGTAACCAAGGATTGTACCCTGCTACGAAAGTTCGTTAGAACTAAGGACGTGGAAATGTATTCTGCAAGCGCAGAATGAAGATACTTCTTTCGAAGGACAAACAGCGACTGCAAGTGGCGCCCATATCCAAAAACAGTTTTGCGTCTCTTGTTTGCGTATCAACCCTGCTCCTGGCAATTGATACCTAGAGACTGTATTTCGTGGACTTTAATTCTGAAAACCATTTATTTTTTTTACCTCATTCTCGTAAGTGTTATTTCGTGTTATTTTGTAAATCAAGCTGTGTGTGTTTCTTGTGTGAATAAATTACAATTTATTTTATCTCACATTTTGTTCAATCAAAGGATCCAGGTATTTTTGTGGGATAAGCACTGATCTCCCGTGACAATACACATTGCTGGTTTGTGTAAAAATGTGTTTAACAGCATTGTTGGAAATGTAGTCCATCAATATAATATGACTGGACAGTTAATATATACAATTGGTGCAGTGGTACAGAGAGGACAGGGATCAAGAACATGAGCCAATCATAAGAGGAACATAGATAGATAGATAGATAGATAGATAGATAGATAGATAGATAGATAGATAGATAGATAGATAGATAGATAGATAGATAGATAGATAGATAGATAGATAGATAGATAGATAGATAGATAGATAGATAGATAGATAGATAGATAGAGTGGTCGACAAATCACCAAAAAATCTAAATGTATCAAAAATGTAATAATATACCTCTCAAAAATATGAGGTGATACAAATGAGCTATAGGATTACAACACCCCCTAAGGATCCTAGCTACAAATAATATAACAAAACCCAAAAGAAAAAATAATTAAGTATATACAATGAATAAACTTATATACACAATAGTGAACATAAGAAAAAATAATATATCTTAAACCAAGGGGGAGACACAGGGGGAAATAAGATGAAAAGTACTCAAACTCTGTGCAGCAATAACCAAAAATAATAAAAATATAAAAAAAAATTAGTGCAAAACATTCCTGTGGATTCTGACAAAAAGGCAAAACACATGGCTATATAGGATGAAAAAAAAAGCCAGTACTGGATGCTCAATCAAACCAGCGTTTGCCTACATCACACAAAGGGGAAAGGACTCAAAGCAGCAGAGTAAGTGATACTCAGCTGTCCATAATTGTGTATGAGTCAGTCCAAGGGAGAGTAATTCCAACATACATTGCAGTCTCTCATATCGTCCACAGGAGTTGCATCATGAAGCAAAGGTCACGCTGTAGAAATCTTGTATACTGCCGTCTGTAAACACTCTACGCGTTTCAGCCAAGGGGGCTTTTGCAGGGTACATGCAACTACACACGTGGGTTTTCTTGACAAGGCTGTTTTATTTAGCCTTAAAAGATATACAGCACACAAAACAAAAATAGCTTTCCATCAGCAAAAACGAAAATGGCTTGTTCTTCAGCAAACCAAACAAAACAGTTTCTCCTTAGCAGACAGTTTATATATAAGGCAGCTACCCTTTTTCTATGCAGGGGACAGACAGTTCACAATACAACTACTTTGCTACTCAGACCTTGTTTTCAGGAATCTCTTTACTTCTTACTCCTCTCTCATCAACAACCGCCTCCATGTGTCTACAGCCTGGGTTTTAACACACCTTGATTAGGCAGCTGGGTTCCAACTAATTGTACTGAGGTTCCCAGCTGAAGTTAACCTAGTCAGTGCTGCACTGCAGACAAGACATAGGTTTTCCAGGCATATAGCTGGTGGCTTTTATTTAACCTGTCACATTTCTCCCCTCTTAGTGTGTGGCTGGGGCTATGCACGGCTGAAGCCCGACCATCCACCCCTTCTCTAGAAAAGAAGTCAGCATTTGCGTTCTCTTTTCCCGGCCTATGCTGAATCTCAAACGAGAAGGGTTGGAGGGCCATATACCACCTAGTCAATCTAGCATTGGAATCCTTCATGCTATTTAACCACTTCAGTGGAGCATGATCCGTCACAAAAGTAAAATGGACTCCTGCCAGGTAATGTCTCAAAGCCTCGATTGCCCACTTTACTGCGAGGCACTCTTTTTCAATCACTGAGTAGTTTTTTTCCATTGGGAACAATTTCCTACTCAGGAAAAGGATAGGATGTTCAACTCCCTCAAACTGTTGTGACAACACTGCCCATAGCCCTATCTCTGATGCATCTGTTTGCACTATAAAAGGGCTGTTGAAGTCTGGGTTTCTAAGGATGGGACCCTCTGATAGACACCTTTTTATGCCCTCAAAGGCTCTCTGACAATCCCTTGACCACACCACTTGTGTAGGGGCACACTTTTTTGTGAGGTCCGTTAAAGGGGCTGCCACTTCTGAATAGTTGGGGATGAACCGCCGGTAGTACCCTGCTAAACCCAGTAGAGAGCGTACCTGCGTTTTTGTTTGGGGGGTCGGAACTTCTTTCAGGGCAGCTACCTTGTCGGCTAGTGGCCTTACTTTTCCACCTCCCACTGCATACCCTAAATATTTGGTTTCCGCTTTACCCAAGGCACATTTCTTAGGGTTGGCTGTGAGCCCTGCCTCTCTTAGAGATTTGAGGACCACTTTCAGCCTATTTAGATGGGCCCGCCAGTGTTTACTATAAATGACAATGTCATCTAGGTAGGCTTCGGCATAAGTCCTATGTGGCCTCAGAAACTTATCCATGAGTCTCTGGAATGTGGCTGGGGCTCCATGCAGTCCAAATGGCATTGTCACAAACTGGTTTAAACCCATGGGAGTGGCAAAGGCTGTTTTGCATTTGGACTTTTCCTCTAAGGGTATTTGCCAGTATCCTTTTGTCAAGTCCAACGTGGATATACATTCCGCGTTACCAAGGGCGTCAATTAATTCATCCACCCTTGGCATCGGATATGCTTCAAACTTGGATACCGCATTGACCTTTCGGAGGTCCACACAAAATCTTACCTTCCCATCGGGTTTAGGGACCATAATTAGTGGACTACACCACTTACTGCATGATTCCTCAATCACTCCTAAGTGTAACATTTCTTGTGCCTCCTTCTCTACCAGAGCCCTACGACTTTCAGGCAACCTATAAGGACGGGAACGTACTTTTACCCCAGGTACTGTCTCGATTGCATGGGAAATTAAGTTAGTTTGTCCTGGTAAGTCAGAAAAAACATCCTGGAATTGTGTAATTATTGCTAACAAGTCCCCTTTTTGTTCATAGGACAACTGTTTACCCATTGGGATTTTATCGTCACTCACGATGTTCTCCCGTGGAGGCTGAGGACCCAAGTCCGTTTCCTCCTCCACTGGGTGGATGAATAGAGACCGCTGCATCTTCCAGGGTTTCAGCAAGTTCACATGGTAAATTTGTTTACCCTTCCTGGACCCTGGTTGAGCGATCTCATAATCCACATCACCCATACGGCGGAGTACTTCAAATGGGCCCTGCCATTTGGCCAGGAGTTTACTCTCACAACTGGGAAATAATAATAGCACCTGGTCTCCTGAGTGAAACACTCTCATACGAGCATTCTGATTGTAATGTCTCTCCTGACTGTCCTGGGCTGATCTAAGATTCTCCCTGGCAAAATGGCCGACCAAATCTAGGCGCTTCCTAAGGTCTAGTACATATTGCAGGGTATTCTTAGAAGGGGACTGCTGTTCCTCCCAGGACTCCTTTAGGAGGTCTAGGATACACCGGGGTTGGCGGCCATAGAGCAATTCAAATGGAGAGAGTCCCGTGGAGGCCTGGGGAACTTCCCGCACTGCAAACAGCAGAAAAGGAAGAAGTTCATCCCAGGCTCTCTTATCTGAATCTACAAATTTCCTCAGCATCCCTTTTAGAGTTTGGTTAAATCTTTCCACCAATCCGTCAGTCTGTGGATGGTAGACCGATGTCTGAACAGACTTGACCTCTAGTAACTTTAAGACATCCTGCATCAGTTTAGTCATGAAGTTTGTAACTTGGTCTGTCAACATAACCTGAGGAAGTCAAACCCGTGAGAACAGTTCCAACAACTTGTTGGCTACTTGCTTCGCCGTTGCTGTTCTCAGGAGGAACGCCTCAGGATACCTTGTTGCATAGTCCACTATTACAAGGATAAACCTGTGTCCTTTCGCAGAAGGTTCTAGAGGTCCTACCAAGTCTACCCCAATCCTCTCAAAGGGAACTGACACCAAGGGTAGAGGAACCAAAGGGGCTGGTTTTTGTCCTTTTGGACAAGTTAGCTGGCACTCCGGACATGCTGCACATAGATTAGCAATATCACTATGCATCCCTGGCAAATAGAATCAGGATGAAATATGGTCCAATGTTTTATCCCTGCCCAGGTGACCACCCCAAGGGACAGTGTGGGCTAGAGTGAACACAGATTTAACAAACGCCTTGGGAACCAATATCTGTCTTGTGACCTCTCCTGTTTGTGTCTGCCTATTCACCCTATATAGGATATCCTTTGATAGCTCAAAATGGGGGAATACTATCACCCCCTGTGCATCTAAAATCTGTTCATCAATTTTCACCACCTTGTCATACTGTCTAGCAAGGACTGGGTCTTCCCTTTGCTTCTGGCGAAAGTCAGGGAGGTACAGGTCTGGTAAATCTCAAGGGCCCATATCCCCCTCCCTTTGGCCATCCCCAGCCATCAATTGTGACCTCTGACTACTAGAATGGTCACCTTGAGACCCTGATTTTTGCAACCAGTCCTGTTTGTCCAAGCGTCTTTGCTTCCGAGTCTTTTGAACCCGGTGTCTACTGGGAAAAAGGTCTGCCGAGAAGGGGAACAGTTTTCCAGAGTTCTCCTGAGCCCTAGAAGGAGGTTCCTCGTGAAAGCCTGGGGCCATTAGGTCCGAAAAGAAAGGCCATTCCCGACCGAGTACAACAGGGGCAGGGAGCCAAGGAGTGACTCCTACATCGAGGTAAGCCTCCTGACCTTTTACCTGTAGCCGGATTTTGGCTGTCGGATAGCGTTTTACATCGCCGTGTATACATTCTATGCTTCATGGGGAGTCAAAAGAACACACGTTGGGCGGTAACAGTTCCTGGAGGACCAGCGTTTTCCCAGATCCCGAATCTACAAGGGCCTGGACGGCTTTTTCCCCAATCAGGGCAGGAAGTAGCCAGGGCTTGTAATTTTCCTCAGTAAAAGCCGAGGCGATGGTTCTGCTGAATGAACAATCCATCAGTGGACAGTCCACATACCGGTGACCTTGTTCTCCGCAGGCGGAACATGAAGAGGGTTCCCTCGCAGGAGGGGGCTGTGGATAGCGCTCCGCTGGACCGGTTACTCGAGACCAGGCATCTGGTGGGTCCTGTAGGCGACGTCCTCGGAAGTTCCTCTCACTTTGCGACGAGCCGACATCCGGAAGGAGATGAGGGTCTCTGCGGGGACCAGCATTTGGACTCCGTCCTTTCTGGAACGACTGCTCCTTCCATTGGACTTTGCGGTTCCGTGACGGGCCATAGGTTACCCATTGATCCGACCTCCCTCTTTGGGCGTCTGCCAGTGCCGGTGGAGTCGGGTCCAGGACACTCGCCTGCTGCTCAGCCCCAAGGAAGTTCTCCACGAGTCGGACCGCCAAAGCTAGGGTTTCAGCAGCGTGGCATTTTACCCACGAGCGTGCGGAAGGGGGTATTATTTGTAGAAATTGTTCCAAAACACCTGCTCAAGAATTGCCTCCATAGTGCACTCCTCGGGTTGTATCCAGCGCGTACATAAGTCCAATAATCGCTGAGCGAGGACCCGGGGTCTCATCTTAGCGGTGTACTTCATGTTCCGGAACTGCTGCCGGTAGGTCTCTGGGGTCAGACCTAAGCGATCCAGTATGGCGGCTTTTACTTGTCGGTAGTCCATTGCCTGATCTGCTGGGAGACCCTGATATGAGGCCTGGGATTCTCCTATGAGGAGCGGGGCCAAAGCAGTTGCCCAACGATCTGTAGCCCAGCCCTGAGCTTCGGCAACTCTTTCAAAAGTCAGTAAAAAAGCCTCTGGATCCTCGTTCGGAGCCATTTTCCTCAGGAGTATCGGGGGTCTGCTTGCTAGTTCTGCACTTGCAGACCCTTGGAATTGGGTCAGCAGCTTGGCAATCCGCTCATCCTGTGCTGCTTGTAGTCTTTCATCTCTCTCCGCTTGCAGCCGGGCCTGCTCCTGCATTAACTGTCCCTGCTGTCTGGTTTGCTCGCACAGAAACTCTTTCAACATTTCTTCCATTCTTGTGTGTGTGTGTGTGTGGCCCTTTAACTGCAGGAGCCTTTTGAAAAAAACCTTCCCAATTCTTGACACCATATGTTGCAGGGTACATGCAACTACACACTTGGGTTTTCTTGACAAGGCTGTTTTATTTAGCCTTAAAAGATATACAGCACACAAAACAAAAATAGCTTTCCATCAGCAAAAACGAAAATGGCTTGTTCTTCAGCAAACCAAACAAAACAGTTTCTCCTTAGCAGACAGTTTATATATAAGGCAGCTACCCTTTTTCTATGCAGGGGACAGACAGTTCACAATACAACTACTTTGCTACTCAGACCTTGTTTTCAGGAATCTCTTTACTTCTTACTCCTCTCTCATCAACAACCGCCTCCATGTGTCTACAGCCTGGGTTTTAACACACCTTGATTAGGCAGCTGGGTTCCAACTAATTGTACTGAGGTTCCCAGCTGAAGTTAACCTAGTCAGTGCTGCACTGCAGACAAGACATAGGTTTTCCAGGCATATAGCTGGTGGCTTTTATTTAACCTGTCACATTTCTCCCCTCTTAGTGTGTGGCTGGGGCTATGCACGGCTGAAGCCCGACCATCCACCCCTTCTCTAGAAAAGAAGTCAGCATTTGCGTTCTCTTTTCCCGGCCTATGCTGAATCTCAAACGAGAAGGGTTGGAGGGCCATATACCACCTAGTCAATCTAGCATTGGAATCCTTCATGCTATTTAACCACTTCAGTGGAGCATGATCCGTCACAAAAGTAAAATGGACTCCTGCCAGGTAATGTCTCAAAGCCTCGATTGCCCACTTTACTGCGAGGCACTCTTTTTCAATCACTGAGTAGTTTTTTTCCCTTGGGAACAATTTCCTACTCAGGAAAAGGATAGGATGTTCAACTCCCTCAAACTGTTGTGACAACACTGCCCATAGCCCTATCTCTGATGCATCTGTTTGCACTATAAAAGGGCTGTTGAAGTCTGGGTTTCTAAGGATGGGACCCTCTGATAGACACCTTTTTATGCCCTCAAAGGCTCTCTGACAATCCCTTGACCACACCACTTGTGTAGGGGCACACTTTTTTGTGAGGTCCGTTAAAGGGGCTGCCACTTCTGAATAGTTGGGGATGAACCGCCGGTAGTACCCTGCTAAACCCAGTAGAGAGCGTACCTGCGTTTTTGTTTGGGGGGTCGGAACTTCTTTCAGGGCAGCTACCTTGTCGGCTAGTGGCCTTACTTTTCCACCTCCCACTGCATACCCTAAATATTTGGTTTCCGCTTTACCCAAGGCACATTTCTTAGGGTTGGCTGTGAGCCCTGCCTCTCTTAGAGATTTGAGGACCACTTTCAGCCTATTTAGATGGGCCCGCCAGTGTTTACTATAAATGACAATGTCATCTAGGTAGGCTTCGGCATAAGTCCTATGTGGCCTCAGAAACTTATCCATGAGTCTCTGGAATGTGGCTGGGGCTCCATGCAGTCCAAATGGCATTGTCACAAACTGGTTTAAACCCATGGGAGTGGCAAAGGCTGTTTTGCATTTGGACTTTTCCTCTAAGGGTATTTGCCAGTATCCTTTTGTCAAGTCCAACGTGGATATACATTCCGCGTTACCAAGGGCGTCAATTAATTCATCCACCCTTGGCATCGGATATGCTTCAAACTTGGATACCGCATTGACCTTTCGGAGGTCCACACAAAATCTTACCTTCCCATCGGGTTTAGGGACCATAATTAGTGGACTACACCACTTACTGCATGATTCCTCAATCACTCCTAAGTGTAACATTTCTTGTGCCTCCTTCTCTACCAGAGCCCTACGACTTTCAGGCAACCTATAAGGACGGGAACGTACTTTTACCCCAGGTACTGTCTCGATTGCATGGGAAATTAAGTTAGTTTGTCCTGGTAAGTCAGAAAAAACATCCTGGAATTGTGTAATTATTGCTAACAAGTCCCCTTTTTGTTCATAGGACAACTGTTTACCCATTGGGATTTTATCGTCACTCACGATGTTCTCCCGTGGAGGCTGAGGACCCAAGTCCGTTTCCTCCTCCACTGGGTGGATGAATAGAGACCGCTGCATCTTCCAGGGTTTCAGCAAGTTCACATGGTAAATTTGTTTACCCTTCCTGGACCCTGGTTGAGCGATCTCATAATCCACATCACCCATACGGCGGAGTACTTCAAATGGGCCCTGCCATTTGGCCAGGAGTTTACTCTCACAACTGGGAAATAATAATAGCACCTGGTCTCCTGAGTGAAACACTCTCATACGAGCATTCTGATTGTAATGTCTCTCCTGACTGTCCTGGGCTGATCTAAGATTCTCCCTGGCAAAATGGCCGACCAAATCTAGGCGCTTCCTAAGGTCTAGTACATATTGCAGGGTATTCTTAGAAGGGGACTGCTGTTCCTCCCAGGACTCCTTTAGGAGGTCTAGGATACACCGGGGTTGGCGGCCATAGAGCAATTCAAATGGAGAGAGTCCCGTGGAGGCCTGGGGAACTTCCCGCACTGCAAACAGCAGAAAAGGAAGAAGTTCATCCCAGGCTCTCTTATCTGAATCTACAAATTTCCTCAGCATCCCTTTTAGAGTTTGGTTAAATCTTTCCACCAATCCGTCAGTCTGTGGATGGTAGACCGATGTCTGAACAGACTTGACCTCTAGTAACTTTAAGACATCCTGCATCAGTTTAGTCATGAAGTTTGTAACTTGGTCTGTCAACATAACCTGAGGAAGTCAAACCCGTGAGAACAGTTCCAACAACTTGTTGGCTACTTGCTTCGCCGTTGCTGTTCTCAGGAGGAACGCCTCAGGATACCTTGTTGCATAGTCCACTATTACAAGGATAAACCTGTGTCCTTTCGCAGAAGGTTCTAGAGGTCCTACCAAGTCTACCCCAATCCTCTCAAAGGGAACTGACACCAAGGGTAGAGGAACCAAAGGGGCTGGTTTTTGTCCTTTTGGACAAGTTAGCTGGCACTCCGGACATGCTGCACATAGATTAGCAATATCACTATGCATCCCTGGCAAATAGAATCAGGATGAAATATGGTCCAATGTTTTATCCCTGCCCAGGTAACCACCCCAAGGGACAGTGTGGGCTAGAGTGAACACAGATTTAACAAACGCCTTGGGAACCAATATCTGTCTTGTGACCTCTCCTGTTTGTGTCTGCCTATTCACCCTATATAGGATATCCTTTGATAGCTCAAAATGGGGGAATACTATCACCCCCTGTGCATCTAAAATCTGTTCATCAATTTTCACCACCTTGTCATACTGTCTAGCAAGGACTGGGTCTTCCCTTTGCTTCTGGCGAAAGTCAGGGAGGTACAGGTCTGGTAAATCTCCAGGGCCCATATCCCCCTCCCTTTGGCCATCCCCAGCCATCAATTGTGACCTCTGACTACTAGAATGGTCACCTTGAGACCCTGATTTTTGCAACCAGTCCTGTTTGTCCAAGCGTCTTTGCTTCCGAGTCTTTTGAACCCGGTGTCTACTGGGAAAAAGGTCTGCCGAGAAGGGGAACAGTTTTCCAGAGTTCTCCTGAGCCCTAGAAGGAGGTTCCTCGTGAAAGCCTGGGGCCATTAGGTCCGAAAAGAAAGGCCATTCCCGACCGAGTACAACAGGGGCAGGGAGCCAAGGAGTGACTCCTACATCGAGGTAAGCCTCCTGACCTTTTACCTGTAGCCGGATTTTGGCTGTCGGATAGCGTTTTACATCGCCGTGTATACATTCTATGCTTCATGGGGAGTCAAAAGAACACACGTTGGGCGGTAACAGTTCCTGGAGGACCAGCGTTTTCCCAGATCCCGAATCTACAAGGGCCTGGACGGCTTTTTCCCCAATCAGGGCTGGAAGTAGCCAGGGCTTGTAATTTTCCTCAGTAAAAGCCGAGGCGATGGTTCTGCTGAATGAACAATCCATCAGTGGACAGTCCACATACCGGTGACCTTGTTCTCCGCAGGCGGAACATGAAGAGGGTTCCCTCGCAGGAGGGGGCTGTGGATAGCGCTCCGCTGGACCGGTTACTCGAGACCAGGCATCTGGTGGGTCCTGTAGGCGACGTCCTCGGAAGTTCCTCTCACTTTGCGACGAGCCGACATCCGGAAGGAGATGAGGGTCTCTGCGGGGACCAGCATTTGGACTCCGTCCTTTCTGGAACGACTGCTCCTTCCATTGGACTTTGCGGTTCCGTGACGGGCCATAGGTTCCCCATTGATCCGACCTCCCTCTTTGGGCGTCTGCCAGTGCCGGTGGAGTCGGGTCCAGGACACTCGCCTGCTGCTCAGCCCCAAGGAAGTTCTCCACGAGTCGGACCGCCAAAGCTAGGGTTTCAGCAGCGTGGCATTTTACCCACGAGCGTGCGGAAGGGGGTATTATTTGTAGAAATTGTTCCAAAACACCTGCTCAAGAATTGCCTCCATAGTGCACTCCTCGGGTTGTATCCAGCGCGTACATAAGTCCAATAATCGCTGAGCGAGGACCCGGGGTCTCATCTTAGCGGTGTACTTCATGTTCCGGAACTGCTGCCGGTAGGTCTCTGGGGTCAGACCTAAGCGATCCAGTATGGCGGCTTTTACTTGTCGGTAGTCCATTGCCTGATCTGCTGGGAGACCCTGATATGAGGCCTGGGATTCTCCTATGAGGAGCGGGGCCAAAGCAGTTGCCCAGCGATCTGTAGCCCAGCCCTGAGCTTCGGCAACTCTTTCAAAAGTCAGTAAAAAAGCCTCTGGATCCTCGTTCGGA
This sequence comes from Ascaphus truei, assembly GCF_040206685.1. Classification (NCBI taxonomy): domain Eukaryota; kingdom Metazoa; phylum Chordata; class Amphibia; order Anura; family Ascaphidae; genus Ascaphus; species Ascaphus truei. Next base: position 214,788,773 of record NC_134484.1, on the reverse strand, counting down.
GCCATTTTCCTCAGGAGTATCGGGGGTCTGCTTGCTAGTTCTGCACTTGCAGACCCTTGGAATTGGGTCAGCAGCTTGGCAATCCGCTCATCCTGTGCTGCTTGTAGTCTTTCATCTCTCTCCGCTTGCAGCCGGGCCTGCTCCTGCATTAACTGTCCCTGCTGTCTGGTTTGCTCGCACAGAAACTCTTTCAACATTTCTTCCATACTTGTGTGTGTGTGTGTGTGGCCCTTTAACTGCAGGAGCCTTTTGAAAAAAACCTTCCCAATTCTTGACACCATATGTTGCAGGGTACATGCAACTACACACTTGGGTTTTCTTGACAAGGCTGTTTTATTTAGCCTTAAAAGATATACAGCACACAAAACAAAAATAGCTTTCCATCAGCAAAAACGAAAATGGCTTTTTCTTCAGCAAACCAAACAAAACAGTTTCTCTTTAGCAGACAGTTTATATATAAGGCAGCTACCCTTTTTCTATGCAGGGGACAGACAGTTCACAATACAACTACTTTGCTACTCAGACCTTGTTTTCAGGAATCTCTTTACTTCTTACTCCTCTCTCATCAACAGCCGCCTCCATGTGTCTACAGCCTGGGTTTTAACACACCTTGATTAGGCAGCTGGGTTCCAACTAATTGTCCTGAGGTTCCCAGCTGAAGTTAACCTAGTCAGTGCTGCACTGCAGACTAGACATAGGTTTTCCAGGCATATAGCTGGTGGCTTTTATTTACCCTGTCACAGGGGCCTTCTTCCCAGAGTGGTAAAAGGGTAGTGGAGGATTGCTAGGCTAAATACTGTGGCCAATCAAAATCGTCGTCATCATCTCCTCCCCACAGCCAATTGCAGTAAGGTAAACGGAGGGCAGCATCATCTGCACAGGTGCCCGAGCTAGAGCAATCAATGCCGATGCATCAAGGGGAGGAAACATCCCCTGATTCAGGAGGTGTGGTGAAGTCATCGGAGCATAATAAACAGACAGGAGCAGCAAAAAAAAAGTTCTAATCTACATAAAAAAAGAAGCACAAACAATTAGACAACTATGAGGTGATGTGCCGTGTTAAATATAGGGCACAGATAATAAGAAAGAAGGCACAGAATACATAATATTTAGAGCATAAAGAAAATAATAACTGATAATTTTTTTTTTTTTTTTATAATTTTAAAAAATAAATAGTAAAACAGAAGAGGGAAATTAAAGTATATTACTGCACCGACACACTTTATTCGAGCAAATACCCAGTATGTACCTGGCAGATACCTGGAATACGCCGCTCCTCACCTCTGACAAGCCCCGTTGCGTTTGCCTTCCCAGCCTGGGTTCATGCCTGGCTGACGGGCGGCTGATCTGTTAAATGATAATGATTAGGATTTAATAGGCTGCAATGCTTCGCGTGTCTACCAGATGGCATAAATTCATGAATTGTAATGCATTATATATATATATACTGTGCAGTTTTGCAGCCAGCGGGAATAAAATGCTTCAATCCCTGCTTGGAAAATACCTCAATGCACTCGGGCAGAAAACAGTCACAAACCTCAATACACCCGGGTATACCCGAATTCGTGGGACTAGCCGAGCTCGAATAAAGTGTGTCGCCAGTGTATAAGAGCGCAGAGAGATAGAGTAATAACCATAAAAGGAGGATATACAGAAAAGCTCATACAGCCTCATATACAGAAATGAAGCTATAGGCACAAAGCAAAACCAAGGGAGTCATTCATTCCCCTAGGATGTATAGTATTAAGAAGGACTATCCATCTACATTCTTTTTTGAGGAGGGCTTTTTCCAAGTCACCTCCTCTAATGCCCAAGGACACTTTGTCAAACGCAAATGCAGAAATCTGCGTGCTGTCTGCTGCATGACACTGTAAAAAGTGTCTTGCTACAGAAGTAATTTTTTTTAATGCCCGTTGTGCTGATCTAATGTTTCTTGAGTGTTCTCAATGGGCTCAGATGGGCTCACTCAGACTGCCAATCCCGGCAACAATCGGCCTGCCTTGTGGATTGGTTAGGCTTTTGTGTATCTTAGGTAATAAATAGAAAGTAGCAGTCATCGGATATCTCGTAATCAGACTGTCTCTATTTTTAGTTCTTATGGTACCCAAGGCACATGCCTCACTGAGAATAATGTCCAATTCCTTTTTAAAATTTTCAGTGGGATCGGCCGCCATTTCCACGTAACAGGTACGATCTCTTAATTGTTTGAAGGCTTCATGTTCGTACTGCAGTTTTGGCCAGACCACCACATTACCTCCCTTATCCGCTGGCTTAAATTCGACTGTTGTCATTTTGCCTAGTTCTTTAACGGCAAGCCATTCCTGATATGTCAGATTTCTTACCGATTTATTGGAACTTACAATGACAGGTGGCGAGAACTTAAATCCATTCTCCAAAAACATTTGCCCATTCTCTGTACCGATGGAGAACTTAGGGATGCATTGGGGGACAGCGTTAACCTGACAAGTCGACGTTCACCAAACTTACAATATCGTTTGGTACACAGTCATTACACTCCCCACACCAGTGAGACATTTCTGACTATCAGACGCAAAGGCTTTTCAAAATGCAGCAATTGCTCAGCCTGCAAATTTATGATACAGACTGACACTTTTTCTAATAGCGACCACACTAAGACATACAATATTGGTTACACCTTGAATTGCAAGTCTAAAGGTGTCATTTATTGTCTAACTTGTCCCTGTAAATTAAAATATATAGGTATGTGTCACGGTAGCTTATGACAAGATATAATGAACACCAAATATCTGGGTTGAACTGAACGAGGCTTAGATATAATAAAATATATTTATTCCTTAAAAAAGGGGAACACAGCAATATAGTACAATTAACAGGCAAGAAGGTAACACTTACTTAGGGTTGGGGGATGGAGAAGTATCAGCTAGCAATTCCCCAGCAATCCGGTGACATTCCAGGTGGAATCAGAAGCACAACTAAAAACTGTAGGGTTGACACAGTTTATATACCTGTGTAACCCTATTCTTAACATTGAATACAGACTATTGGTGAACAATTATCTGTATCCAATCCCTAATGTGGAGACACAGATTAACCCATGCCCCCCAGCTAATTAGCCCATGTGTACTGGGACTCTATGGGTAGCCCCATAATTAAATCAGGGGTGACGACCAGTTTACCAAATGAAGTATCTGCATTGTTTGTAGGTGTAGACATAACACTTACAAACCACTCCAGTTTGATGATTCTCCACCCTCAGGTAACAATTAGAGTGGCAGTCTGTTGATTAGTACTTGGTCTGTTGATTAGTACTTAGTGTAAACAATCTGGGCAGTTAACTTTTGATCACAGTGCTTAGGCTCAATCAGCCGGCTGCCCTTCATGACCTATTAGCATAGCAGATGGTCTGCATTTCCAGAGCAGATCCAAAATACCATACATATATACTTTAATATCTACACATATTAATAAGTTCCATTCTGGTGGGCTCAGTGGATCGAAATTTGCCAGTTCTTAATGCCTACAGTGACTCCACACATTGGCCAAATATCAACTCTCTGCGGCCTCCAGAACTGGAGATACAGAAATGCACTTTAAAACATTAAAATACAGGATTATAATGAAACATGGGAACAGGGGAACATACATTTTTCATGACATGACAAGGTGTAAACCACATTCCTGGACCACAGTCCAGTTAACACCTTGCCTCCCTGGTGAGGTCAGGGGTGGCCATATGGGGTGCAACCCCTTTAATACCGGGCCAACCCCCATCTCCCTCTAAACCTCCCCTTCTTAATGGGTGACTTGTGGCCCACTGGCCCTAACGGGGAGTGGGGCACTGCTGGCACCCTTAATGAACTCAGTCTCAGAGGGATAGTCCTGGCGTGAAAGTCCATCAGCATTGCTGTTTTCACTACCCTTTTTGTGCTGAATAGTAAACTCGAATTCTTGTAAGGCCAAGCTCCACCTTAGCAACTTTGCATTCTCCCGTGATGCCCTCTGCAGCCAACTCAGGGGGTTGTGGTCTGTGAGGACCGTGAAAGCCCTTCCATACACGTAGGGCTGGAGCTTTTTGAGTGCCCACACAATGGCCAAGCACTCTTTCTCAATGGTGGCATAGGCCACCTCTCTGGGGAGTAGTTTTTGGCTGAGGTACACCACAGGGTGCTCTCTACCGACATCCCCCACTTGGTTCAACACAGCCCCAATGCCATAGTCCGAGGCATCAGTCCGTATGAGGAAATGTTTGGTATAGTACGGGGCAGCCAGTATGGGGGCCCCAGCAAGCGCAGTTTTCAGTGCCTGGAAATCAGTTTCACAGGCAGGAGTGAAGGTGATAAGCGCATGTAATTGCTTTTTAGTCAAAACAGTCAGGGGTTTGGCAATGGCGCTGTACTGTGGGACAAACTTCCTATGCGGTGCCCAAAAATGCCATGACCTGTTTCTTGGTTTTTGGAACAGGCCACTTAACTATGGCTTCTACCTTGGCTGGCTCTGGTTTGAGGTGCCCTCCACCCACCCTGTTCCCTAAGTACAGGACCTCTGCCATCCCTACCATACACTTAGTGGGTTTCAAGGTAAGCCCAGCCTCCATGATCCTATCCAGCACCGCAGCTACATGTCCTAAGTGGGAGTCCCAGGAATTACTAAAGACAGCAATGTCATCTAAGTAAGCCCTGGCATAGCTCTGCATCCCTGCCAGTAACCAGGCGTTGAAAAGTAGCCGGGGCATTCTTCATCCCAAATGGCATCACCAAAAACTCATAGAGGCAACTTGGAGTGATGAATGCTGACTTCTCCCTAGCCTCCAGGGTCAGTGGGATTTGCCAATAGCCTTTGCTCAAAACCATAGTGGTCAGATACCTTGCCCCCGCGAGTTCATCCAGAAACTCATCCATGTGGGGCATGGGGTAGGCATCTGACACCATCCCAGCGTTGAGCAAGTTGTAGTCCACACAAAACCGGGTGGTCTTGTCCTTCTTAGGGACTAGAAATACCGGACTTGCCCAAGGACTCTGGGACGGAATAATTACCCCTAGGGACAGCATCTCCCCTATCTCCCTTTCCATACTGGTCTTGACCTCTGCTGACACTCTATAAGCGTGCTTATGCAGAGGCTGCAGATCCCCTGTGTGCACTGGGTGTTTTGTGAGATGTGTGGTCCCTGGCATGTCAGTGAAGAGGGCCCTATACTTAGCTAGCATGTCCCTGGCTTCTACCTGCTGCCTAGCACTCAACTGTGCCCCTATCTCTACCTGCTCCACAGTGTTTCCCTGCCTAGCCTCCCTAGGAGATCAGGCAGAGCATTGCTCACCAGATACTCCAGCAGTGGGCTACAAATGGACATTACTGCTCCCATACTTGGTGCTCTGTATTCTTTCAGCATATTGACGTGGTAAGTCTTATGCCTCTCAGGCTCTACCTGTACAACGTAGTTGTACTCATTCACCTTACGGATAACCGGGTACGGTCCCGACCAGGCAGCCATCAACTTGTTCCCCCGAGTGGGTTTGAGAACAAGCACCTGCTGTCCTGGGATGAATTCCCTGCTACGGGCATTCCGGTCATACCATTGCTTTTGCTTGGTCTGAGCGGCCCTGGGGTGGTCCTGGGCCACCCCCATGAGCATCTCTAACTGGTCTTGGAGATCTACTACTTACTGGATCACTGAAGCATCAGTAGCAGTAGCCTCCCCTTCCCATTCCTCATGGAATAGGTCCAGAGGTCCACGTACCCTGCGGCCATATAGTAGCTCGAAGGGGGAGAAGCCTGTAGATTCCTGCGGTACCTCTCGGTAGGAAAACAGCAAGTGCTGTAAATGAATCTCCCAGTCTTTAGCCTTTGTCTTGGCATCTATAGTGCCAAGCGCTACCGCCTCAGGGTACCGGGTGGCAAAATCCACCACCGTGAGGATGTAACGCTTCCCTGACCTGCTAGGAATCATAAGGGGTCCTACAAGATCCATCGCTATTTTCTGGAAGGGTTCCCCTATTATCGGTAGGGGTTTCAGGGGTGCCTTCACACGGTCGCCCTCCTTACCCACTCGCTGGCAGGCATCACAAGAGCGGCAGAAAGTGCCCACATCTCGAGATGCCCCCGGCCAGTAGTAATTCTGTAATAACCGGGCTCGCGTTCTGTTGACCCCCTGATGTCCCGCTAACGGAATAGAGTGAGCTACCCGTAACAGTTGCTCTCGGTACCAGGGGCACTACTAACTGTCGCTTACTGGTCAATCCCTCCTCTATCCCTGGGTTCCCTTCTTCTCTATACAGGAGTCCCTTATGCCATAGGCAGTGCTCAGTGCCTTCCCCTGCCTGAGATTCGGACGCCCGAAGTCTCACGCCAGCAAGGGTAGGGTCTGTCTTCACTGCCTCCCTAAACTGGGCTCCTAATTCTGGCCACCCCCCAGTCATGTCATAGTCCGGAGAATGGGGAAGGGTGAGGGGAAACAGTAAGTCAGTCTGTGGTTGCAACTGATCCTGGCTTACCTCCCCGTGCTCCTCTGCGACCTCCGCTAACGTTTGTCCCAAAGGCTGGGGGACTGGCAGGGACAGTTCTACACAGACGCCCCCAGCTTTTGACAGGAGCAGGACTGCTGAGTTCCATTTAGACTGACTGTGGTTTGCATTTTTGCCTCACACTATTTATCCTGCTCCGTTTGATTTTGCCATTTCACTTACCATATTGATTATTCATTTGCACTTTATTGTACTATTTGTGTTGGGGTTGTTTAGTCTCCTATTGGGACCTGACGTTATTATTGTTGGTCTGGGGGACAGGGAAGTACCCCTCTTTTCCATTGGAGAGAGGGGGAACGGGCCTGATGAAGGGGTGTTCCCCGAAACTTTGCCCCCCTGCTGCTTCCCCCTTTTTTTATACCCACCTGTGTGTTGTCTTGACCCTTTATTGTATTTGTGCTCATGTACCCTACTCTCCGCCCCCTCCCCCCTCCATTACTCCTTCTGGTTTTGCCTATTATATGTTTTTATGAGTGTTTATTGCGTGTTATCGTTGTTTGATGTAGGGTATGTGGTTCTGCCTATGGTGGTTTGTGTTACACATTAAATCTCATTTCATTTCTTTTGGCATTATCCTTTTCATTTGTTCTATTATCTATAGCTGGGCTATTGTGTTGCTTATATACCTATATTGGAGGAATTGGGTCCTCCTTAGTCCGTTGCACCCTGCAAAAAATGATCTTGCTGTTCAGTGTGTGCTGTATATCACTGTCCTGTTCTGTCTACTTATTTACATATGTTAAAGATGAACATAAATGAGTCTTGCAAAAACACATTTCATATGTGCATGAATACAATGGGGCCGATTCACTAAGCTCTGTTAATTTGCACTGAAATGGGTAAAATCGCTCGGCCGCAAACGGGTGAAGCCAAATGCGCTATTCACTAAGGCTGCTCGGTGTGTTTTCGGCCTGCCTTGTCAAAAAGGGCCATATCGCACACGTTATAGGGTGACGATATCCCCTGCAGAATTTAAATGGCCCTGTCACGTGACGTGGGAGCTTTACAAGTGTAGGGGTTACCGGCACCCCATAACGGGGCCTGTATCTCCTGACGTAGGGGGTCCCCGGACCTGAAAATAATACGGTTCAGCTCAGGAGACCCCCTGCACATCTACACTATTATTAAAACACCAATACCAATAAATAATAATTGTTACCGTAGCGGATAGCCGCTATGATAATGAAGCTGCATTAATGTACATTTTAATAACAGTGTGCGGGAGCAGGGGGTCCCGTGAGCTGAACCACATTGATTAATGGCTCAGGGACCCCTGCTTCCCGTGTTACAGGGCCCGGTATGGGGCATCAGATGCCAGTGTCTGCACCATGTTTATAGCGTCTGAGATGGCGGTGACACTGGCTTCGATGCCCCATACCGGGGTCTGTAACTCGGGAAGCAAGGGGTCCTGAGCCACAAATCAATGCAGTTCAGCTCAGGAGACCCTTTGCTCCCAAACACTATTAATAAAAATACATTAAAGCAGCTTCATTACCTTAGCGGCTAAGGCAATGAAGGTTTTAAGGCATAATAGCATGTTTATTGGGGACAATTGCCCCCAATAAACATGGCAATCTACAACACCCCCCCCCAGACCCCTAACATATACACTACAGTAATGGGCAAAATTACTATTATCCACATCTGGGTAATAATGCATTTGACCATTAAATATACATTAATCCCAATAAATAAAATAAATACATTTTGTACTCACCCTTGTCCGGATTCAGTTCCCAGACTCTGATTGGCTACCGTACCATGTTTGTTTGGATGACGTCATCTTAAAGGCAAATGAAGCACAGCCATTCTGATTGGCTGGCGTCATTGCCTTTAAATGACGTCATCAAATAATTTTTTTCCGGCAAAATCACATGGTTTTCACGTCCCAATCAGGACCGTGGGAACCATATGACGAAAATGTGACGTCATAGGCCTATAAAAGCCTATGTCATCTCATTTTGAAGACAGACGCCGAGGAGGACGGACCTCCCGAAGAAGAAGAACAGCAGGGCGTGGCCAATGAAGATAAGAAGACCCGGAAGAAGACAGAAGATGACGGAGAAGATACAGATGAAGATGGAGAAGATACAGATGAGGACCCCCACTATGGATTACAATTAGAAGAAAGAAGACACAGACACTTTTGGATTGTAATGTTTTATTTTTTTATAGTTACCTGGTTCCTGTTGTTGGATTATTTCTTCGACACATCCGGTTCAATGGGATTCGGTGAGTCGTTCATCTAATGGTAAGTAAACCAAAGAAATGTATGTTATTTTATTTTTACAGGTTTTTTTGCATTTTTTTCATGTCATCCATTTTTTTTTGTATGTCCATTTATTGGCCCTGAATTTATGTCTGTCACTGGACATACATCCGTACAGGGACAGTCACTAGATATATTATATGTTTATTGTTAATGTTATTAAATAGTTTTTTAAACTCTTTTATTGCACCTGTATGTATGTAAACTATAGATGGACATACATACAGGTATAATAAAAACTTGTTTGCATAATGTTTGCTTGCCTTGTTTTCATGTTTTTTTTGTTTTGTAATTTGCTGGTTTGTGTAAAAATGTGTTTGTAATGTACATGTTATTTTTTCTAAGGTTATTTTAAAGGCTACTGTATTTGCAATAGATTATTTAATTGGTTTATTTTTGGAAGTTAGATTTAGTCACATGGTGGTTACTTTGACATAGATTATTTTTCAGAATGGTTTGTTTTTAGGATTTGAACTGTGTAATTGATTTTGATTGTAATTGACTTGAGATTGGATTAATTAATTGATGGTAATTTAATTATGTTGATTTGCTTTGTTTGTATTTAATGATTGGTTTGTACAGTATCTTGTTTGGAATAGTTTATTTGATTTTGACCATTGCTTGGCAAAGTATACATGATACACAGATTAATTGTATCATGTACATATTGTCAAGTTGATTGTTTTTATTTGCATTTCTTAGATATTGATTTGGCTTGGTGCTGTTTGATATTTGGAGATATTTGTATTTTGGCATGTATATCCTTAACCATTTCTTTGTATATTGGTTAATCA
>NC_134484.1:214729210-214776710 GCF_040206685.1 Ascaphus truei | reverse complement strand
AGACCATACGATACCGGTTGCAACACGACATCAAGGGACAGCACGCAGGTAAGTAAATCAAAAATGTTCTATATTTGATAGAAGACACAAAAACCGACGTTTCGGTCCCCCAGTGGGACCTTTCTCAAGGTGGTGCAATTGAATGCAGTGCACAATACATATATATACCCCAAACCCCAGTGCAATTCAACAAAACCAATCTCAGCAAATGTTTGCTGAGAGTGTGACACAGCATGTATTCTAATTTATTACCAGTTTCTCTATTTGACATTGTCTGCATTATGTATTTTTGTTGGTTTTTTAAGGTGTCGCTTCCTGACATGATGCATAGAGTCATTATTGCATTATCATTTCTTACACTATGCATTAGGCGTTATATGGCTGAGTGCTTTCAGCATTTATATATTGTCCTAGATTCCAGTCAGCCACGTCATCCACACGTGTGTATATATGTTTTAATCCCTCACATTTTTTTGCACATTTATGGTGAGCACATCAGGTGTTTCACATGTTTCGCTTAACTTGCAGTTACAATGTGTATTTTGCACGTCCCTGAAATAGTTAATCTATCCAGGTATCAGCTCCAGATCAGTTTAGCCCATGCGCACTCTCTCCGGTTATCCAAGATATCGCTGGGTCTGGCAGACTTATGTAGTCTCTCAGCAGTAACATTATGCAATTCCTGAGCCTTTTTGCGCATGCCTAAACACATATCAGGTAAACAAATATAGAGTTAATATATTCAAAATGGATGCTCTTTACCTGCTGATACTGTGGATGCATGTCACATAGGCAGGTGAGGCTAATTAACTGTGATTGGTTTTGTTGAATTGCACTGGGGTTTGGGGTATATATATGTATTGTGCACTGCATTCAATTGCACCACCTTGAGAAAGGTCCCACTGGGGGACCGAAACGTCGGTTTTTGTGTCTTCTATCAAATATAGTACATTTTTGATTTACTTACCTGCGTGCTGTCCCTTGATGTCGTGTTGCAACCGGTATCGTATGGTCTATATATATATATATATATATATATATACACACACATACATACATGATGAAGCCACTGTACAAATAAATGGGTGAAGTGTGTGTGTCGGGTCAGGGTGGCTTAACTCCTTAATTACCTTTGTGGTTATGAACTGATAAGGTGATGAAGGGGTTAAGTGATATCCCAATGTATTTGCAATGTTATTTTTTGGGCTACAGAGGACAGAGGGCACTTGCTGATGGAGGTGATTGATATTGCTGAAGTTAGTAGAGCTGTATTTATTTTATTAGGCTAGTTAATGTGTTTAATAATGGACAAATAATCTATTATCCATATCTGATCATAGTTATTTTGCTATTACTGTAGTGTGTGTGTGTGTGTGTGTGTGTGTGTGTGTGTGTGTGTGTGTGTGTGTGTGTGTGTGTGTGTGTGTGTGTGTGTGTGTGTGTGTGTGTGTGTGTGTGTGTGTGTGTGTGTGTGTGTGTGTGTGTGTGTGTGTGTGTGTGTGGTATTTATGTATTTAAATGTATAGGTCAGGTTTATTTTTTTGACATACAGGGTTCATTCCTTAGGTCTGCGGGGATCTCTGGAGACCACCTGAGGTCTCCTCGGACTTTCCACAGGTACTAGGCTGGAGGTGTCCACGGGGGATACCTGCGGGGAAGAACCAGTGGCCCCACATGGGGGCACCGCAGACACATAGGGACCACCTGAGGCCCCCCAGACTCCCATGGGAACCACCCGAGGCCCCTCAGACACCTGTGGGTCTGACCCGGTGCCCCCCAGACACCCGCAGGCCTATCTGTGGAGACCCAATTGTGGCCCACAGTGACCCGCGGAGACCACCTGGTGGACCACGGCACCTGGCGGGGACCAACCGTAGGCCTCCACACCCTGTTTGAAACCTTGTGCTGGGCTACTGTGAGGTCTACGGACACCAGTCAGGCCCACCGGGGACTCCCATCGGCCTGGGGTATTAACCCTGTATGTCAAAGAATAAATCATGTTGTATGGGGGGGCACAGGGGGTGGGTTATGTATTATTTATTAAATACAGTAATGTTTATTGTGGGGCTGTGTATTGTTTTGATTGTGGGTAGTGGGGGTGGGGGAAGGGGTTATTGTCCCCGAGCCTGGGTAGGTTTCCCGGGTGTGTAGTGGGTGAGGGTGGTTAGGCCTCATGGGTGGGGGTAGTGGGTGGTATTTGGCCTCCCGAGTGAGTGGTGGGTGAGGGTGGGTTAACCCCTTAATGACTGTCACGGTAATTAAGGGGTTTAAGGACATTAGATTGGCTCTTTTAAATTCTTGTGTATATTTTTCAGCACCCGAGTGTATGGACGGGGATGAAGATGAGGATGGCCTTCATCGTGGGTGCCGGACAAGGTGAGTACAAAATGTATTTATTGTGATGAATGTATATTTAATGCGCAAATGCATTATTATCCATATGTGGATAATAGTAATTTTGCCCATTACTGTAGTGTATGTGTTAGGGGGGGGTATTTTTTTATAGTATTGTTTATTTTTGGGGGCACACCATTGGTACTGCAGGCCCGTGGACGCCCGCAGGGACCACCTGGACACCCCCAGAAGCCCTTGGGGGAGATTATGTACCCTGTTAAATATAGGGCACAGATAATAAGAAAGCAGGCACACAATACATAATATTTAGAGCATAAAGAAAATAATAACTGATAATTATTTTTATTTTTTCTAATTTAATAAAATAAATAGTAAAACAGAAGAGGGAAATTAAAGTATATTATAAGAGCGCAGAGAGATAGAGTAATAACCATTAAAGGAGGATATACAGAAAAGATTATACAGCCTCATATACAGAAATGAAGCTATAGGCACATAGCAAAACCAAGGGAGTCATTCATTCCCCTAGGATGCATAGTATTAAGAAGGACTATCCATCCTTTTTGAGGAGGGCTTTTTCCAAGTCACCTCCTCTAATGCCCAAGGACACTTTGTCAAACGCAAATGCAGAAATCTGCGTGCTGTCTGCTGCATGACACTGTAAATGTGTCATGCTACAGATGTAATTTTTTTTAAAGCGTCCAAATCCCGTTGTGCTGATTTAATGTTTCTTGAGTGTTCTCAATGGGCTCAGATGGGCTCACTCAGACTGCCAATCCCGGCAACAATCGGAATGCCTGGTGGATTGGTTAGGCTTTTGTGTATCTTAGGTAATAAATAGAAAGTAGCAGTCATCGGATATCTAGTAATCAGACTGTCTCTATTTTTAGTTGTTATGGTACCCAAGGCACATGCCTCACTGAGAATAGTGTCCAATTCCTTTTTAAATTTGTCAGTGGTATCGGCCGCCAGTTCCACGTAACAGGTACGATCTCTTAATTGTTTGAAGGCTTCACGTTCGTACTGCAGTTTTTGCCAGACCACCACATTACCTCCCTTATCCGCTGGCTTAAATTCGACTGTTGTCATTTTGCCTAGTTCTTTAACGGCAAGCCATTCCTGATATGTCAGATTTCTTACCGATTTATTGGAACTTACAATGACAGGTGGCGAGAATTTAAATCCATTCTCCATAAACATTGGCCCATTCTCTGTACCGATGGAGAACTTAGGGACGCATTGGGGGACAGCGTTAACCTGACAAGTCGACTTTCACCAAACTTACAAGCTTACAAGATCGTTTGGTACACAGTCATTACACTCCCCACACCAGTAAGACATTTCTGACTATCAGACGCAAAGGCTTTTCAAAATGCAGCAATTGCTCAGCCTGCAAATTTATGATACAGACTGACACTTTTTCTAATAGCGACCACACTAAAACATACAATATTGGTTACACCTTGAATTGCAAGTCTCAAGGTGTCATTTATTGTCTAACTTGTCCCTGTAAATTAAAATATATAGGTACTGCACCGACACACTTTATTCGAACAAATACCCAGTATGTACCTGGCAGATACCTGGAATGCGCCGCTCCTCACCTCTGACAAGCCCCGTTGCATTTGCCTTCCCAGCCTGGGTTCATGCCTGGCTGACGGGCGGCTGATCTGTTAAATGATAATGATTAGGATTTAATAGGCTGCAATGCTTCGCGTGTCTACCAGATGGCATAAATTCATGAATTGTAATGGAGTATATATATATATATACTGTGCAGTATTGCAGCCAGCGGGAATAAAATGCTTCAGTCCCTGCCTGGAAAATACCTCAATGCACTCGGGCAGAAAACAGTCACAAACCTCAATACACCCAGGTATACCCGAATTCGTGGGACTAGCCGAGCTCGAATAAAGTGTGTCGCCAGTGTATGTGTCACGGTAGCTTATGACAAGATATAATGAACACCAAATATCTGGGTTGAACTGAACGAGGCTTAGATATAATAAAATATATTTATTCCTTAAAAAAGGGGAACACAGCAATATAGTACAATTAACAGGCAAGAAGGTAACACTTACTTAGGGTTGGGGGATGGAGAAGTATCAGCTAGCAATTCTCCAGCAATCCGGTGACATTCCAGGTGGAATCAGAAGCACAACTAAAAACTGTAGGGTTGACACAGTTTATATACCTGTGTAACCCTATTCTTAACATTGAATACAGACTATTGGTGAACAATTATCTGTATCCAATCCCTAATGTGGAGACACAGATTAACCCATGCCCCTCAGCTATTTAGCCGATGTGTACTGGGACTCTATGGGTAGCCCCATAATTAAATCAGGGGTGACGACCAGTTTACCAAATGAAGTATCTGCATTGTTTGTAGGTGTAGCCATAACACTTACAAACCACTCCAGTTTGATGATTCTCCACCCTCAGGTAACAATTAGAATGGCAGTCTGTTGATTAGTACTTGGTCTGTTGATTAGTACTTAGTGTAAACAATCCGGGCAGTTAACTTTTGATCACAGTGCTTAGGCTCAATCAGCCGGCTGCCCTTCATGACCTATTAGCATAGCAGATGGTCTGCATTTCCAGAGCAGATCCAAAATACCATACATATATACTTTAATATCTACACATATTAATAAGTTCCATTTTGGTGGGCTCAGTGGGTCGAAATTTGCCAGGTCTTAATGCCTACAGTGACTCCACACATTGGCCAAATATCAACTCTCTGCGACCTCCAGAACTGGAGATACAGAAATGCACTTTAAAACATTAAAATACAGGATTATAATGAAACATGGAAACAGGGGAACATACATTTTTCATGACAAGGTGTAAACAACATTCCTGGACCGCAGTCCAGTTAACACCTTGCCTCCCTGGTGAGGTCAGGGGTGGCCATATGGGGTGCAACCCCTTTAATACCGGGCCAACCCCCATCTCCCTCTAAACCTCCCCTTCTTAATGGGTGACCTGTGGCCCACTGGCCCTAACGGGGAGTGGGGCACTGCTGGCACCCTTAATGAACTCAGTCTCCGAGGGTTAGTACTGACGTGAAAGTCCATCAGCATTGCTGTTTTCACTATCCTTTTTGTGCTGAATAGTAAACTCGAATTCTTGCAAGGCCAAGTTCCACCTTAGCAACTTGGCATTCTCCCCTGATGCCCTCTGCAGCAAACTCAGGGAGTTGTGGTCTGTGAGGACCGTGAAAGCCCTTCCATACACATAGGGCTGGAGCTTTTTGAGTGCCCACACAATGGCCAAGCACTCTTTCTTAATGGTGGCATAGGCCACCTCTCTGGTGAGTAGTTTGCGGCTGAGGTACACCACAGGGTGCTCTCTACCGTCATCCCCCACTTGGCTCAACACAACCCCAATGCCATAGTCCGAGGCATCAGTCTGTATGAGGAAATGTTTGGTATAGTACGGGGCAGCCAGTATGGGGCCCCAGCAAGCGCAGTTTTCAGTGCCTGGAAATCAGTTTCACAGGCAGGAGTCCAGGTGATAAGCGCATGCAGTTGCTTCTTAGTCAAATCAGTCAGGGGTTTGGCAATGGCGCTGTACTGTGGGACAAACTTCCTATAGTACCCTGCGGTGCCCAAAAATGGCATGACCTGTTTCTTGGTTTTTGGAACAGGCTACTGAACTATGGCTTCTACCTTGGCTGGCTCTGGTTTGAGGTGCCCTCCACCCACCCTGTGCCCTAAGCACAGGACCTCTGCCATCCCTACCATACACTTAGTGGGTTTCAAGGTAAGCCCAGTGTCACGGTAGCTTATGACAGGCTGTAATTTACACCAAATCTATATATAAATATATATATACCTGGGTTTGAACTGGGACGAGACTTAAAAATGATAAAATATAATTTATTCCTTGATAAAGGTGAACACAACAGATTATACAAATAACAGGCAAAATATAGACACTTACGTAAAATGGAAATTATGATGCAGCCACAGCTGGACTGGCAGTTCATACAGCACTCTTTATAGTCATCAAGACACCAAAAGCAAAAAAAGACCTCTGGCAGGAAGACAGTGCATAGCGTTTCTCTCAGCAAACAAGATGGTATAGAACAGACTGAACACTTGAAGAACTTGCAAAACATGACCAACAAAGGAATATAGGGAACAGCAGTTTATATATCTTTTGTCCCTCTATTCTTAACCTTAAGCACAGGGGAATGGTTTTCAATTACATCCAGCCACTCACTAACGTGGGAAAGCATTCTGACCCATGCCCCCTTGCTAGTTGGCACATGCGCAGTAGAACTCTGGGGTCTCATTTCTGAAGCCCCACATTTGCATCAGGAATGCCAGCCAGTCTATCATTTGGAGTTCTGGCAGGAAAACCTTTGTTGAAAGGTGTGAAGTGGGACACTTAAAGACTGCTCTGGCTTGAGCCTCCTCCGCCCTTAGGTAAACAGGGAGGGTGACAAAACTCTTTGAACAATACTTAAGTCCTAGACATTCGGTCGCCTCTCGGGCCATCTGCTACATTATGGCCAAAGAAATTTCCTCTGGAATTTATCCATACTTTAGAATACAGTATTAAGCATAAAACATAGACGTATTAAAATATCCGGTTCCGTTGGGTCTAGCAGGTCCAAACTTCCCAGTTCTCATTGCCAGAACTGGGACACCATATGATCCAAAAAGCGACTTGCTACGACCTATGGAGCTGGAGTTACACAAATGCACATTAAATCATTTTTCATTTTAATACAAAAATCTCCGCTAAAAGAAATCTCAGCTTTTCACTAAATCCCCATTGAAAACAACGGGCTCCGCCGCCATGGGTTTCAATGGAGCAACTCCGCCGTTGTAGTCAATGGAGTTTCCTACCATAGACTTTCAATGGGGAACCGCCGCCATTGAAGTCTATGAGAAAATCCACAAATCTTTACAGTCGTCCATACTCCGTCTGGTTGGTCTGAGGGGGCTTGAAATGGGCATGCATTAAAGCCGGAACCTTGGCTACATGTCACCCAAATCCCATCCCTCTGGGCATTCCAGAACCGGAGATATGGACTTACACATTTCAACATTTTACACTTAGTCATTTTTTCACCATGCAGCTTTTCCCTCATTAGAATCAATGGGAAAAAGTTCCGAACTTTCAAGGGGGTCCATACTCCGTCGGGTTCGTCTAAGAGGGTCAAGGATGGTTCTGCAGTGATGCCGGAGCAGTGACTACAGATACCCCAAACCTTGATCCTCTGGTCCCTCCGGAATCGGAGATATGGATTCCTAAATTACAGCATTTCACACTTAGTCATTTTTCGGAGCTGTTTCTGCCGCCGCCATTGAAGCCTATGGCACGACCCGCTCTTCTCGGTTTGACCCTTATGGGGGGTCCAGGATTCGGGGACCCGGTTGTGGTCGAGTGGGGGGAAGCCTAGGAACTAGGGGCAAAAAGAATTTTATTTCTAGGGCCCCCAGAACTGTTTATTCCCACACCAATTAACGTTGAACTTGACTCAAGTGATTTTAACTCTTTTAAAGGACATTGTATCCGCTTTGCGGTTTGCGGTCTGGATGGCAGCCAACTTGTTCTTTGAAAGTTACCTCGAGGAACCTCCATTGAAGTCGATGAACCCATTGACTTTCAATGGGAAACCGCTGCTCTCCCTCTCGGACGCCACCTGCTGATCTTTACAGGAAACAGGACTAAAACAACAAGATTCTCCATTAGGAGGCATGGAGCCCTAATGGCGGCCAATGGGGACTTGCAAAATGGTGCCTGAAAAGGCGGGAAAACTTCACAAAGAGCTATAATCATTTAAGGACTATTAACCCTTGTGCTCCCGGATGGATTCTAGTGTGTCTGATGCAGACACTGATTAACAATAAACCAGGGGGGAACAGGGAATATACATTTTCAGGTTATGACAAGGGTTATAGAAACAGCAGAGGGATGGGGACTACCCATCCCTCTGCTGTTTCTATATGTGACTTTCTGGGGTACTCTATTTAACCCCTTCTAGGGAGTGGATCCATCTCGCATACATACCATGGCTGGTTATTTGACTAGTGGCATGGATATGTCTGGCTGGCAAGATGAGGCAAGAAATGTCTTCACTAAAATATCACAGGGTACCTCTGATACAGGTCACAACATTGTAAATTATTTTCGTAACATTTCCCAACTCTTGCGGACTCAGTCTCAAGTCTGGTGGGAGATCACAAGTCTACAAAGTTACCTAGACTCGTACATGATCCCCAGAGGACTTAGATTGAAATTAAGTCCTGCTTATCACATCACTTCTCAGGATTTTATTAAAAAGTGGGAAAATACTTTGTCCAGATGCTCTAATGAGCTTATGAATCTCCTCATTGACCATGAGAAGTCAAGGTTAGATGTGACCAATAAAGATCTTGATGTCAACCTTAAGGACCTCAGTAAATATAATCAACTACAGGAATTTGAGGAGATGGAGAAAAAACTGGAAACTAATATGATCAAGTTCAGACAAGAGTTGAAGGATAGAAAACATACTAAATATTTACGGGACACTAATGATTACGAACAGGGTACAGTCTACAGATACCCTATTAGGTCTAGAAGAAGGGGCACTTATTCTGATTATTCCTCATCAGAGACAGATGCCTCTGATAGTGAACAAAAGGGCTCCAGACCAAAGGGCTCTAACAAAGGTAGAGGTAGCAAGGCCACTAAAGATACCCAGGTGGGTTTTTTAGCGCAGGCCCTCCAAAACGTAAAACCAGGAGAGGAAAAAAGGTCTTTAAGAACAAAGAAAAATCCCAATGCACCCACCCAATAACTAATAACTGTATAGACAATGATGCCCTGCAAGTTTTCAATTTGTCCAATCATTCTTTTAGTGACAGTCAACTTAATCTGTTAAGGAAGGGATTATCCTTTTCACCCACTTCGGACTTCAATCTATTCGAGTGGGTGAAGGATCTGAACCTCTTTGGCAGAAGGCTATTGCTACTGTACATAAATTCCACTCTAAGCGTATTGCCAATAACCCAAATGTACTCACAGATGGTATGACTGTACAGGAAAGACAAGATGTTGAGGATCTCTGTCAGTTGTTTGACCAAAACACTGTACCTGATAGTGACATAACTGGTCCTTTTACTCACCTTAAGAACAAGAGCCACTTTACTCCACCAATTACCATCTGTCCGGCTGTTGAATTATTTGTTGGCTGTGTTACTAGGGACCTTGAAGCCGAACCAAAATACTATAAGTCTGATAATAATCTCACATTTGAGGAAAGAACTGGCCTAAGAGATTTAATGTCTAACAAGGACTACACCATCAAACCATCCGACAAAGGTGGTAACATTGTTATATTAGATACTGAAGCCTATGTTAAGGAGAACATGAGACTTCTCAATGACAAAGATTGCTATGAGATCCTGGAACGTAGTCCCACATCTGAATATAAATTAGAACTGTTGAACATCTTACAGGATGCTCTCGACGCAGACATGATAAGCCGAAGTGAGTTTGATTTTATGTACCGCAAGTCACCAACTGTGGCGACGTTTTATACTTTACCTAAGGTACATAAACGCCTACAGTCCCCCCCTGGTCGCCCAATTGTCTCGGGCAACAACTGTTTGTCCGAAGGTAGCAGCATATATCTGGATAAGGTCCTGAGGGATTTTGTCATCAGCCTCCCATCGTATGTTCAGGATACGAAAGACACACTAAAGAGACTGGATGGCATCCATGTTACATCTCAGACCATTCTTGTGAGTTTAGATGTTGAATCGTTATATACTTCCATCATCCACAAGAATGGTCTTACTGCTGTCAGACATTTTCTAACAACTAGGGACTGTAGGTTCAATAGACACAACTCATTCGTGTTAGACCTACTGAACTACATCTTAACACATAATTACTTTGTTTTTGATGGGCTGTATTACCACCAGACCCAAGGTACGGCAATGGGCACAGCTTGTGCACCAACGTATGCCAACCTGTACCTGGGCTGGTGGGAGCGTACCCACGTCTTTAATGAGGAACTATCTATGTACACTGACCACATCTCTATGTGGATCAGGTACATAGATGATATCCTGCTACTCTGGGAAGGAACCAGTCAACTATTGCACGAATTTGTTGAGAAGCTGAATACAAACACGCTTAATCTGAGGCTCACCACCGTGCTGAGTACCACCTCCATAACATTCTTAGATTTGAACATCTATGTTGATCATGAGCGTAACATACAAACTAAGGTGTTTAGGAAAAGCACAGCAACCAACAGCTTGTTACTGTCACAGAGCCAGCATCCCAGGAGTTTGGTAGCGGGTATTCCATAGGGCAGTACCTCCGTCTCCGGCGTAACTGCTCTACGATCGAAGAATTTACCACTCAATCTAAAGAACTTCGATCTAGGTTCCTCAACCGTGGATATAGCATCAAAACATTAAACAAGGCTTATCATCGGGCACTACACAGTGATAGGGCCTCACTCCTGTCCAGTAATAAGGAGAAGGTACAGGACAAAACAATCAGAGTCATTGGCACCTTTAATAAAAGATGGTGGGCCATTAAACAGATCTTTGCTAGACACTGGCATCTTCTTCAGGCAGATGATGACCTGGCGAAAGTTATAGGCCCTAGACCCATTATTACCAGCAGGCGGTCTAGGAACCTACGGGATTCTCTAGTGAACAGCCACTTCCAGCAGGCTAGGACCACCACTTGGTTGAGTCCCGTGAAAGGCATGTATCGTTGCCAGGGATGTAAAGCGTGCAGACACATCAATGTTGGCAAAACATTCGCCAATCATGACAACACATCACAATTCTGTGTGGATAGTTTAATTAATTGCCGTACCACCAACGTTATCTATCTTATCACAAGTAACTGTGGTAAGAGATACGTTGGCAAGACGACCAGACAGCTACGCAGACGTGTTCTCGAACACATTAATTCCATCAAACACTCTGCTGAGACATCCGTGGCTAGACATGTCACACAATGTCATGACGGCGATATTGATGCCATCAAATTCATGGGCATTTATCAGTTGAAATGTCCCATGAGAGGTGGAAACACTGACCAATCCCTGCTTCGTATCGAAGCAGAATGGATTTACAAGCTAAAAACTAGGAGCCCCAACGGTCTTAATGAGGGGTTTACTTTCACGCCCTTCATTTAAGCAAGGGACTATCTGGTCGAACATATGTATCCTGCCATCTATTCTCATTATGTATATACATTTTACTTGTCTCTCCGATATCCAGCTATGTCATTTTCATTGTCCACTATGACAATTTCCAGCCTTGGTATTGAAAATATTAAATAGATTATAGTATTATTATTATTTAGACTAGTGACTATAATACTTAAGTTCTAAACCCAGCAGTGGGTTTAGTATTTGTGTAATGTGTGTATATGTGTTATATATATAACGAGTAGAGATAATAAATTACAGACACATATACAGTCATACTTTTTCAAATTGTTTAATTGATTTATCCAACACCGCATTGAAAGTTGACACATTGTGTTTTATACATATGGGGGACTGCAAATAATTTTATTTGCATTGTCAACCAATACAATATGTGAAACACAGGTTCTGCACACCCTTACCTTTTATCTACACTCAGTACCCCTTGTATGTACTTAATCATAATCTTATCCATGAACATCTTTCTCCCCTGAGGAACCTTGAATTCCCATGTGCTAGCATCATGTTTGGGCAGTTTCTGACATAATTCCTAAGTCCCCGGGCATGCGCTATAGAAATTACCAAGAATCGCCAAAAAAATTCTAAGTGCCCACGCATGCGCAGTACACAAAGATCGTTGAAATAAATTCTAAGTTCTTACGCATGCGCGGTTCGCACTAGCGCTGTATGCAATCGTCTGGAATTATTTCTAAGTCCCAACGCATGCGCACTATGACGGAGGGTAGACCGTCTATAACTCTAAGTTCTTGCGCATGCGCGGTGGCACGATATAATGCGCAATGTACTGGCACAAATACAGAAATGCGTTCTATGTCCTCGCGCATGCGCAATGGAGAAGAAAAAGCATGGAAATACACATAAGTCCCCGCGCATGCGCGACGCGCACGGACTAGAATGAAAATACCGTCTAAGTCCCTGCCCATGCGCATTAGACACTGGATATGGCGATCACGGTTTATGGCTTTAAAAAACCTACGAACAGCCGGTTTATGTTGGGAATATGCCTAAATAAAGGTACAAACAATGGAACTTTCTCTGATAATTCATTTATTGGTGTTTGAGTACTTTGCTGAGTCAGTCTGTGAGTGAGATCAGTGCGCATGTGCAACAGCTGACAGCAATTGATTTTGTAATTAGGGTATTGAAGGGGTATAAAAGGGTTCAGACCTCTCTCCCCCAGTAAAATTTGTCCCTGAAGAAGCTCCTTTGCTGGAGGGAAACGCGCGTTGGACGCGCAATGTTGTCAGTCTCCTACTTGGAGCTGTTTTAATGTAGTGTCTGTAGTCTACTGGTTCTAACTTTGCAGACCCTAGCAGATAGTCGTTTATTTATTTATTTCCACAGTTCGTGTGCCTGCTTTCCTTGCACTCTATGTGAGGTGCTTTCACAGTTATCTCTGTGTTATTCACCCCAGCACTGCTGTGTCTGGTGGATTTATGTTGCAGTGTCTGTATTATCATTACACTGTATGTGCTAGCTTTACTACCCAGGCACCTGCACTTTAACACACCAAAGCCCTTATTGCAGTGCGCAGCGCTGGTCTATCTAGCAAGGAAGCTCTATCTGTGAACAACTATATATTCTCACTACTGGGTCTCATCGTTGCTCCAGAGGGGGTAACACCCTGACTCCTAGCATCCTCTGTCTTTTGTATCCCACTAATACTAAGTGGACATCTGGGACAGCACGACTCAATAATTAAAGACACGGATGCCAGATATTTCTGATTTAATATATTTTTAATTCACATTACACATTACTTTGGTAATATATGTTTTAAGGTACTTATTAAAAGTTAATTTTTACATTAGCTTGGTGTGCATATAAGTGAATTCTTTTAGGGTGCACATCCATTTTGTGTTTCCCTTCCCCTTTTCTATGACAAGGGTTAAATCACACGTCTGGGCCCCAGCCCAGTTAACCCCTTGTCTCCCTGGTGAGGTTAGAGAGTGGCCAATTGGGGTGTAACCCCTTTAATCCCGGGCCAAATCCTCTCCATCGTCACACCTCCCCTGCTCAATGGGGCCTGGTGCCACAGTCGCCTCCCCCAGGCCCTGGGGTACCACTGGCACCCTTGACGCACTCAATAAGTCCTGAGGGATTGGCCTGGCAACATTGTCCTCTGGCATTGTCCAGTACATTGTCCTGGCCACAGTGGATTGTAAAGTCCAGATCTTGGGGAGCAGGGCCCAACCTTGGCTGCCGGGCATTCTCCTTTGCCTCCCTCTGCCCCCCACCCAGTGCCTTGGGAACCAAGTCCATGGTGAAGGGGCCCCGGTGCAGTCCAGGCTGCACACTGCCCAGAGTCTGCATGTCTCTGCATCTGCAGGAGACCATCTATCCAGCACAGACCGTCGCTTTCCTGTCAACCAAGTCTGGGAAAGGGCTATGTCACTATTCTGTAGGGACCCTACCTGCCCTGGCTCTGTGCCACCCTGTAGCTGCTCTGCTATACTCTTGACTATCCTCTCTGGCTGCCTATCTACCCACAGCCTCTCCTTTGGGAACCCAGGGGGTTCTGTCAGAGGGGTCACTCCTGGCCAGTCAGAACAAGGGACATTCTGCCTACCTAGCCCATCCCTAGCTTCTGCCAGCTGCCTAACACCCCACTGACCTCCTATCTCCCCCTGCTCCACGGTGCCTCCCTGCCTAGCCTCCCCTAGGCCCAGCACCTCAGCCTGCTGCTTACGTCCCTGCAGCCCACCTGCACTCCTCTCCTCCCTGGGCAATCCTACCCCAGACCATGGAACTACAGAGTGCACCTACCTCCCTGACCTTGTCTCCCCCTTACCAGGGATGAGCTCAGGGGTATCTCTCTAGATGCAACCGCCTTAGCTCTTGGCTGGCAGGTATCCCGTGGGTGGCACAAGCCTGCCACTGCCCCGGGTACCCCCAGCCCATAGCCAGGCTGCAACAGGGGGCTGCCGATCTGAGACACCCCCTGAGGCTCTGCCAGGGTAACGGAAAACTCTAGCTGCAATACCTGCTGCTTTCCCTCCCTGGCTACCACTAGCCTTCTTCTCTCACTGAGATCTGCTGCTGGCTACCTACCTGCAGCCTCCCCTCACTCCGCTTCTCCCTAGCTAACCCTATCCTGGGTCCTAGGGACACCTGAGTGAGGCCATCTCCCTGACACTGTCTCCCCCTTACCAGGGATGAGCTCAGGGGCACCTCTCCAGATGCAACCACCTTAGCTTTTGGCTGGAAGGTATCTCTGGGATGGCACAAACTGGCCACTGTCCATGATACCCCCAGCCCATAGCTAGGCTGCAACAGGGGGTTGCTGATCTGAGAAACCCCCTGAGGCTCTGCCAGAGTAATGGGGGATTCTAGCTGCCATACCTGCTGCTGTACCTCCCCGGCTACCACTAGCCCTTCTTCTCCCACTGAGAACTGATGCTGACTACCTACCTGCAGCCTCCCCTCACTCTGCTTCTCCCTAGCTAATCCTAACCTGGATCCTAGGGACACCTGAGTGAGGCCATCTCCCTGACACTGTCTCCCCCTTACCAGGGATGAGCTCAGGGTTGCTGGTGCATATGCACCCACCTTAGCTCCTGGCTGGCAGGTAATCTGGGGATGGTCTAACTGTGCCACAACCCCTGATACCTCCAGCCCATAGCAAGGCTGCAACAGTGGGGCTCTTAACTGAGAGTCCCCTTGCCGCTCCACCAAGGTAATGGGGAAATCTGGCTGGCTCACTTGCTGCCTTCCCTCCCCGGTTCCCACTGGCCCACCCAACCCTCTCCCAGGCAATCCTACCCTAGAGCTGGGTGCTACCGGGGCGAGCCCCTCTCCCTGAAGCTGTGCCCCCATTACCGGAGGTGAGCTCAGGGTTGCTGGTGCAGATGCACCCACCTTAGCTTCTGGCCAGCAGGTAATCTGGGGGTGGTCTAACTTTGCCACTACCCCTGAAATCTGGGGGTGGTCTAACTTTGCCACAACCCCTGATACCTCCGGCCCATAGCAAGGCTGCAACAGTGGGGCTCTTAACTGAGAGTCCCCTTGCTGCTCCGCCAGGGGAATGGGAAAGTCTATCTGCCCTACAAGCTGCCCTTCCTTCCCCTCCCCAGGTGCCCCTATCTCCTGCCACCCCCCAGTCACCCCTAGAGTGAAACAACAGGGTACAGTCATAGGGAAAAATAAGTCAGGTTCAGTCTGCGACTTTGTCTGGCTTACCTCGCTGGTCCCCGCAGAGACTGCTGCCTTCGTTGGTCCCAATTGCAGGGGGACTGGAGTGGCTGCCGCCGGCAACATCTCGGCCGGTAAACAACGGGCCACAGCAGCAGCGCCCGGGGTTGGCACAGGGGAAACAATGCAGGACCGGGGTCCCAGGTCTTTGTGGAGAAACACAGCTCCATGCAAACCAGGTAACAAAACCCCCTCCCGCAATCCCTGTCCCTCCCCCACTCAGAAAGGGCTCCGAACTTTGCCAGAATCGCGGCTCTTCTGCCGCCGCCGCCGCCATGGGCGAGCCCCGGGTAGCTGCCTCAGCAGTACCCGGCTTTGATGCAGGGTCACCGACGTGGTTTGTGGGCCTCCGGTCATCGCTGGGAATCGCCGACTCCGCCAAACAATGTGAAACACCCACATCCCGCACACCCCAACCCTCCCCCCAAATAAAACTGCCGCCAGCAGGATGCTTCTCCGCCGCCGCCGGTTCTCCGCCGGGATCCGGTGGATGGCCGCTGCTCTCCGCCGCTGTTGCTGATGCAGCCCGTCCAGGTTCTCCAGGAGACGTCCCGAGGAGGGTTGTCGCCCCGGCTGGGCGGGAGCCACCAGAGGATGCCGCTAACTGGGTCATCTTTTCCGCAGCTCGTGAGCGTTGGCCCTGAGGGTCTTCTTTGCCTGACCGCGCATGGTCAGGGCACTGTGCATTATTGTGGCCCATTTGTTGGCAGTGCCGCAGCGGCTGCCGGGGCTTCTCCGCCACCGGTGGACTAACCCCAGCAAGGGGCAACGGAGTCCAGAGCGGAGTTGCCTGAGCGCCGGGCTCAGGGAGGGGATAAGCGGGTCGGTGCGGTACCGACGCCAGGAACTGGGTCCACTTCGCCGGGAACCACATCTTGCCCAACGCACACACCAGTGCTAGCTCTTTCAGGGAAAATGGACGGGCCACTGCAACGGCCGTTACCTCTCCTGGTGTAAGACTTCCGTGGTTTCCAAGACCACCCGCTCCCTCCACAAATCTCTGCCGTCCCGGAGCTGGGTTCCTTCCCTGCTCTCCGGGCGGTGTGATGGTTACAGCAGCTGCAGCTGTGGATCTTTGCTCAGCCTGCTGGGTTTCATGCTCACCGATTGCTGTCTTTCTCTCAGCCTTGCTGGCTGCTGGTCCCCGTGCCGACTTGATGCACTCCTCTGGTCTCAGTGCCCGGCTCCAGTCAGATGGATGGCCGGCACTTTGGTTCTGGAGGCAATGCTTCTCACAAGTAGGGAAACAGTGAGGAGGTGCCATATCTTGTGTTATATGTTGTACACTGTGTGTTCAATATCTTTAGTCCCAGGAACTTGCAATTACCATCAAGTTCCCACTGGATCACAGTACCCCGCAGAATACTGTAATCCAGGTCCAGTTCAGTCCCGCCAGCTGCCACCAGTTAATTACAAGCTTGTCACGGTAGCTTATGACAGGCTGTAATTTACACCAAAACTATATATAAATATATATATACCTGGGTTTGAACTGGGACGAGACTTAGATATGATAAAATATAATTTATTCCTTGATAAAGGTGAACACAACAGATTATACAAATAACAGGCAAAATATAGACACTTACGTAAAATGGAAATGATGAAGCAGTCACAGCTGGACTGGCAGTTCATACAGCACTCTTCATAGTCATCAAGACACCAAAAGCATGAAAAGACCAATGGCAGGAAGACAGTGCATAGCGTTTCTCTCAGCAAACAAGATGGTATAGAACAGACAGAACACTTGAAGAACTTGCAAAACATGACCAACAAAGGAATATAGGGAACAGCAGTTTATATATCTTTTGTCCCTCTATTCTTAACCTTAAGCACAGGGGATTGGTTTTCAATTACATCCAGCCACTCACTAACGTGGGAAAGCATTCTGACCCATGCCCCCCTGCTAGTTGGCACATGCGCAGTAGAACTCTGGGGTCTCATTTCTGAAGCCCCACATTTGCATCAGGAATGCCAGCCAGTCTATCATTTGGAGTTCTGGCAGGAAAACCTTTGTTGAAAGGTGTATAGTGGGACACTTAAAGACTGCTCTGGCTTGAGCCTCCTCTACCCTTAGGTAAACAGGGAGGGTGACAAAACTCTTTGAACAATACTTAAGTCCTAGACATTCGGTCGCCTCTCGGGCCATCTGCTACATTATGGCCAAAGAAATTTCCTCTGGAATTTATCCATACCTTAGAATACAGTATTAAGCATAAAACATAGACGTATTAAAATATCCGGTTCCGTTGGGTCTAGCAGGTCCAAACTTCCCAGTTCTCATTGCCAGAACTGGGACACCATATGATCCAAAAAGCGACTTGCTACGACCTATGGAGCTGGAGTTACACAAATGCACATTAAATCATTTTTCATTTTAATACAAAAATCTCCGCTAAAAGAAATCTCAGCTTTTCACTAAATCCCCATTGAAAACAACGGGCTCCGCCGCCATGGGTTTCAATGGAGCAACTCCGCCGTTGTAGTCAATGGAGTTTCCTACCATAGACTTTCAATGGGGAACCGCCGCCATTGAAGTCTATGAGAAAATCCACAAATCTTTACAGTCGTCCATACTCCGTCTGGTTGGTCTGAGGGGGCTTGAAATGGGCATGCACTAAAGCCGGAACCTTGGCTATATGTCACCCAAATCCCATCCCTCTGGGCATTCCAGAACCGGAGATATGGACTTACACATTTCAACATTTTACACTTAGTCATTTTTTCACCATGCAGCTTTTCCCTCATTAGAATCAATGGGAAAAAGTCCCGAACTTTCAAGGGGGTCCATACTCCGTCGGGTTCGTCCAAGAGGGTCAAGGATGGTTCTGCAGTGATGCCGGAGCAGTGACTACAGATACCCCAAACCTTGATCCTCTGGTCCCTCCGGAATCGGAGATATGGATTCCTAAATTACAGCATTTCACACTTAGGGCCTCATGCAGTAAGCCCCGATAAGGCTTTTTCGGCATTTTATAGCCGTTTTTTGCCCTCCTGATTCAGTAAGCCCTGATAAGTGGGTTTTATCGGCAACTTTTCTTCCGAAAAAAAATTTTTCGCCACCCGGCTGCCGATAAGCCACTTATCGGGACTTTTTTTTCCCGCCTGAATTCAGTAAGCCCCGATCAGCTTTTTGGTGCTGATCGGCAGGCCAGATTGGAGATTTTATGGCCAATCCAGCCCGCCAACTAAAGTTGGCAACTTGCTGAAGGAGAAGCATCGGCAAGGGCGACACTTAGGAAAAATCAGCCCTTTTTCCTGCCTGTGATTGATGCCGGGGGTCTCCGGAGCTGATACCCGCACCGGAGCCCCCCGGCATGCATCCGAGGCAGGAAAAAGGCATTTAAAAGCCACTTCATTACCTTAGCGGCTAACCGCTAAGGCAATGAAGGGGTTAACCCACCATGCCAGCGTTATTGTGGGTAGCGGGGATGGGTGAGGGGGGTATTTGGCCCTGGGTGTGAGTTTAGGACTTGCGAGGGGGATGCGGGGGCACTTAACCCCTTCACGACCGTAGCGGTTAATACCGCTACGGTCCTGAAGGGGTTAAGGCCTCCCGCTACCCACCCGCAAGCCCTAAACAACCACCGTTGGGGCTAATGCCCCCTTCACACACCCCACTACCCACAATAATAAAAAAAACACACCCCAGCCCCACAATAACGAATTAAATAAATAATTAAATATATATATATATATATATATATATATATACCCAACAACACCTATACCCCCCTAACATACAGTATAGTAATGGGCAGAATGACTATTATCCACAAATGGATAATAGTGCAGTTGTCCATTTACAATACATACACAACAATAAAGACTTTAAATACATATAGCACTCACCCATGTCCCACTGCCACGATGAAGGCCATCCTCATCTTCATCCTGCCCATGCCCCATCCGCTTCTGCAAAACAAACACTAGAATTACAACATCCAAATTAATGTCCCCTAACCCCTTAATCACCATAGCGGTTATTAACCGCTACAGTTATTAAGGGGTTAAGCCACCATCACCCACATACCCTCCCCCACAAAGCCCCCCAACCACCCTCACCCAAACCCACAGGGGAGTCCTACCAAATACCCTTGGGCCTAATACCCCCTCCCCCAGCACATACAGTACAATAATGTGCCAAATAACTATTATCCACATAGGGATAATACATTATTTGGCCATTATTAAACACATTCAATAACGTTAAAATGTAAAGAAACTTGTACTAACCTCATCAATAAGAAGTCTCCGTCGCCAGCATCATCCTTGGGGTCCGTTGCCAACATTAGAAATAGCCACAACATTTCAATATCATTAACATAACACTGAACCCCTTAATCACCTTATCGGGTACTAACCTGAAAGGTAATTAAGGGGTGAAGCCATCCTGCAATGCCTACAACAGTTATGCATAACATCCTCAGTGAAATAAAAACCAATTGCCTAACCAAATTCCATTTAATCATTCAATCTGTAGGCTCACATGCCTCATAAAACATTGCATTTACAGTGTATACATGTAGCATAACATGTAAACTGCATGTACACGCTGCAAATCAATGTTAACAATACAATAATGCCACTCAAATCGCCATACATCACAAGAAGTATATTATTTAATACAATAAACTCACCATCAATGAATTACCACACATCAATTACATCCCTAAACAATTAAAATACCATCCATACCAATTACACAATGAACTAAAGCTATCCTAACAGAGAACAACTTCAAAACATAGTCAAAAGTACACCAACAATTACAATATAATAAAGCAAGGCTTTCCATATCCTACTGTACGGCCTGGAAGCCCAAAACTTACATCTGTCTAAAAATAAAATACATTTAGCACACATCAATGCATAGCCACAATGATTAACAATACAGAATTAGAAGCTTTAACAACACTATCATTTCTTACCCTGTATATATATCTGTACACATACATACAGACATACATACAGTGGGAAGAAATGATATGCATTGTAAAAAATGAAAACATGAAAAAGCAACACAAAAAACAGTTACATTAAGTACATTTCTTTATTTAACTTACCATTACTTGCCCCCACCGACTCCCGTTGATCAGCTTACTCACGAACCAATCCACGACACCATCCACGACACCATCCAGGAACAAATCCACGAACCAAACCAGGAACCAATCCAAGAACAAGTGCAGGAACCAATCCAGGAAGCAAGCCACGAAGAAATCCAAGAAACAATCCACGACACGATCCAGGAACAGGAACCCATAAAAGAAAAAAAACATAACAAATTAAACATTAAAATAATAAAACATGACAATCAAGGGTTGTACTAGTTTTATTCTTAGTGAATCTGTATTACAATACCTTGTTCCGGGGTCTTCTTGACGTCAGGTGCCACGCCCTGGTCTTCAATCTTCAGGAGGAGGTCCGTCCTCCTCGGCATCTGCCTTCAAAATGAGATGACATAGGCTTTTATAGGCCTATGACGTCACATTTGTCGTCATATGGTTCCCACGGCCCTGATTGGGCCATGAAAACCATGTGTTTTGGCCGATGTAAAAAAATTGATGACGTCACTTAAAGGCAATGCCAGCACAGCCAATCAGAATGGCTTTGCTGCTATTGCCTTTAAGAAAACGTCATGAAATGACACATGGCCGGACTCACATGGTACTTGAACCAATCAGAGTAGGGATGGAGTTCCCACGCTCTGATTGGCTGGCTTACCATGTGAGTCCGGCCATGTGTCATTTCATGACGTTTTCTTAAAGGCAATAGCAGCAAAGCCATTCTGATTGGCTGTGCTGGCATTGCCTTTAAGTGACGTCATCAATTTTTTTACATCGGCCAAAACACATGGTTTTCACGGCCCAATCAGGGCCGTGGGAACCATATGACGACAAATGTGACGTCATAGGCCTATAAAAGCCTATGTCGTCTCATTTTGAAGGCAGATGCCGAGGAGGACGGACCTCCTCCTGAAGATTGAAGACCAGGGCGTGGCACCTGACGTCAAGAAGACCCCGGAACAAGGTATTGTAATACAGATTCACTAAGAATAAAACTAGTACAACCCTTGATTGTCATGTTTTATTATTTTAATGTTTAATTTGTTATGTTTTTTTTCTTTTATGGGTTCCTGTTCCTGGATCGTGTCGTGGATTGTTTCTTGGATTTCTTCGTGGCTTGCTTCCTGGATTGGTTCCTGCACTTGTTCTTGGATTGGTTCCTGGTTTGGTTCGTGGATTTGTTCCTGGATGGTGTCGTGGATGGTGTCGTGGATTGGTTCGTGAGTAAGCTGATCAACGGGAGTCGGTGGGGGCAAGTAATGGTAAGTTAAATAAAGAAATGTACTTAATGTAACTGTTTTTTGTGTTGCTTTTTCATGTTTTCATTTTTTACAATGCATATCATTTCTTCCCACTGTATGTATGTCTGTATGTATGTGTACAGATATATATACAGGGTAAGAAATGATAGTGTTGTTAAAGCTTCTAATTCTGTATTGTTAATCATTGTGGCTATGCATTGATGTGTGCTAAATGTATTTTATTTTTAGACAGATGTAAGTTTTGGGCTTCCAGGCCGTACAGTAGGATATGGAAAGCCTTGCTTTATTATATTGTAATTGTTGGTGTACTTTTGACTATGTTTTGAAGTTGTTCTCTGTTAGGATAGCTTTAGTTCATTGTGTAATTGGTATGGATGGTATTTTAATTGTTTAGGGATGTAATTGATGTGTGGTAATTCATTGATGGTGAGTTTATTGTATTAAATAATATACTTCTTGTGATGTATGGCGATTTGAGTGGCAATATTGTATTGTTAACATTGATTTGCAGCGTGTACATGCAGTTTACATGTTATGCTACATGTATACACTGTAAATGCAATGTTTTATGAGGCATGTGAGCCTACAGATTGAATGATTAAATGGAATTTGGTTAGGCAATTGGTTTTTATTTCACTGAGGATGTTATGCATAACTGTTGTAGGCATTGCAGGATGGCTTCACCCCTTAATTACCTTTCAGGTTAGTACCCGATAAGGTGATTAAGGGGTTCAGTGTTATGTTAATGATATTGAAATGTTGTGGCTATTTCTAATGTTGGCAACGGACCCCAAGGATGATGCTGGCGACGGAGACTTCTTATTGATGAGGTTAGTACAAGTTTCTTTACATTTTAACGTTATTGAATGTGTTTAATAATGGCCAAATAATGTATTATCCCTATGTGGATAATAGTTATTTGGCACATTATTGTACTGTATGTGCTGGGGGAGGGGGTATTAGGCCCAAGGGTATTTGGTAGGACTCCCCTGTGGGTTTGGGTGAGGGTGGTTGGGGGGCTTTGTGGGGGAGGGTATGTGGGTGATGGTGGCTTAACCCCTTAATAACTGTAGCGGTTAATAACCGCTATGGTGATTAAGGGGTTAGGGGACATTAATTTGGATGTTGTAATTCTTGTGTTTGTTTTGCAGAAGCGGATGGGGCATGGGCAGGATGAAGATGAGGATGGCCTTCATCGTGGCAGTGGGACATGGGTGAGTGCTATATGTATTTTAAGTCTTTATTGTTGTGTATGTATTGTAAATGGACAACTGCACTATTATCCATTTGTGGATAATAGTCATTCTGCCCATTACTATACTGTATGTTGTGTATTGATGCTATGTTTATTGGGGGCATTTGTCCCCAATAAACATGCTACTATGCGTTAACCCCTTCATTGCCTTAGCGGCTATCCGCTATGGTAATGAAGCAGCATTAATGTATTTTAATAATATTGTGCGGAAGCAGGAGGCCCCCTGAGCTGAAGCGCATTTATTTGTGGCTCAGAGACCCCCTGCCTCCCGAGTTACAGGCCCCGGTTTGGGCCATCGGTTACAGTGTGGACGCCATGTTTATTGCGGGGACGCTATAAACATGGCGGCGACACTGCCACCCGATGACACATACCGGGGCCTGTAACTCGGGAAGCAGGGGGTCCCTGCTCCACAAAGCAATGCGGTTCAGCTCAGGGGACCCCCTGCTCACTGTACAGTATAATTAAAAAGACATTCATGCTGCTTCATTACCGTTGCACATAGCCGCCAAGGTAAGGAACGAGTCTTTATTGATGTGTGTGTGTTTTATTTATACTGTACATGTGCAGAGGGTCTCCGGAGCAGAACAGCGTTGGTTTGAGGTCCGGGGACCCCCTGCCCCCCGAGATACAGGCCCCTTTATGGGGTGCCGGTATCCCTCTGGTTTGTTTACAGGTCGCGGTCACGTGATCGGGACCTTTAAAAGCCGAGGGATACCGGCACCTCATAAAGGGGCCTGTATCTCGGGGGGCAGGGGGTCCCCGGACCTCAAACCAACGCGGTTCAGCTCCGAAGACCCCCTGCACATGTACACTTTGAATAAAAGTTGTTTTTAAATACTTTTTTTGGTGCCGAAGTTTGCGCTGAGAGAGCGGCTTGTCTCTCTCAGCTGCAAACATCTATCGGCACCAAAGGCTTATCGGGAGCCTTATCGGGAGCCAGGCTGTATCGCCACAGCTCATCGGCAGCTTTGCTTTCGCAGTGCTTCAGCAGGGATCGGAAGGATTCGGCCCTTACTGAATACTGCGAGGGCAAATCGCCCAAAAAAAACATTTTCGCAATTCGTGCCGAAAATGTTGTATCGGGGCTTACTGCATGAGGCCCTTAGTCATTTTTCGGAGCTGTTTCTGCCGCCGCCATTGAATCCTATGGCACGACCCGCTCTTCTCGGTTCGACCCTTATGGGGGGTCCAGGATTCGGGGACCCGGTTGTGGTCGAGTGGGGGGAAGCCTAGGAACTAGGGGCAAAAAGAATTTTATTTCTAGGGCCCCCAGAACTGTTTATTCCCACACCAATTAACGTTGAACTTGACTCAAGTGATTTTAACTCTTTTAAAGGACATTGTATCCGCTTTGCGGTTTGCGGTCTGGATGGCAGCCAACTTGTTCTTCGAAAGTTACCTCGAGGAACCTCCATTGAAGTCGATGAGCCCATTGACTTTCAATGGGAAACCGCTGCTCTCCCTCTCGGACGCCACCTGCTGGTCTTTACAGGAAACAGGACTAAAACAAACAAGATTCTCCATTAGAAGGCATGGAGCCTAATGGCGGCCAATGGGAACCTGCAAAATGGTGCCTGAAAAGGCGGGAAAACTTCACAAAGAGCTATAATCATTAAAGGACTATTAACCCATGTGCTCCCGGATGGATTCTAGTGTGTGTGTGATGCAGACACTGATTAACAATAAACCAGGGGGGAACAGGGAAAATACATTTTCAGGTTATGACAAGGGTTAAATCACACGTCTGGGCCCACAGCCCAGTTAACCCCTTGTCTCCCTGGTGAGGTTAGGGAGTGGCCAATTGGGGTGTAACCCCTTTAATCCCGGGCCAAATCATCTCCATCGTCACACCCAGCCCCCCTGATCCTATCCAGCGCCGCAGCTACATGTCCTAAGTGGGAGTCCCAGGAATTACTAAAGACAGCAATGTCATCTAAGTAAGCCCTGGCATAGCTCTGCATCCCTTCCAGTAACCTATTGACCAGGCATTGAAAGGTAGCCGGGGCATTCTTCATCCCAAATGGCATCACCAAAAACTCATAGAGGCCACTTGGAGTGATGAATGCTGACTTCTCCCTAGCCTCCAGGGTCAGTGGGATTTGCCAATAGCCTTTGCTCAAATCCATAGTGGTCAGATACCTTGCCCCCACGAGTTCATCCAGAAACTCATCCATGTGGGGCATGGGGTAGGCATCTGACACCGTCCCAGCGTTGAGCAAGTGGTAGTCTACACAAACCCGGGTGGTCTTGTCCTTCTTAGGGACTAGAAATACCGGACTTGCCCAAGTACTCTGGGACGGAGTAATTACCCCTAGGGTCAGCATCTCCTTTATCTCCCTTTCCATACTGGTCTTGACCTCTGCTGACACTCTATAAGCGTGCTTATGCAGAGGCTGCAGATCCCCTGTGTGCACTGGGTGTTTTGTGAGATGTGTGGTCCCTGGCATGTAAGTGAAGTGGGCCCTATACTTAGCTAGCATGTCCCTGGCTTCTACCTGCTGCCTAGCACTCAACTGTGCCCCTATCTCTACCTGCTCCACAGTGTTTCCCTGCCTTGCCTCCCCTAGGAGATCAGGCAAAGCATTGCTCACCAGATCCTCCAGCAGTGGGCTACAAATGGCCATTACTGCTCCCATACTCGGTGCTATATTCTTTCAGCATATTGACGTGGTATGTCTTATGCCTCTCAGGCTCTACCAGTACAACGTAGTTGTACTCATTCACCTTTTGGATGACCGGGTACAGTCCCGACAATGCAACCATCAACTTGTTCCCCCGAGTGGGTTTGAGAACAAGCACCTGCTGTCCTGGGATGAATTCCCTGCTACGGGCATTCCGGTCATACCATTGCTTTTGCTTGGTCTGAGCGGCCCTGAGGTGGTCCTGGGCCACCCCCATGAGCATCTCTAACCGGTCTCGGAGATCTACTACATACTGGATCACAAAAGCATCAGTAGCAGTAGCCTCCCCTTCCCATCCCTCACGGAATAGGTCCAGAGGTCCACGTACCCTGCGGCCATATAGTAGCTCGAAGGGGGAGAAGCCTGTAGATTCCTGCGGTACCTCTCAGTAGGAAAACAGCAAGTACTGTAAATGAATCTCCCAGTCTTTCCCCTCTGCCTCTATAAAGGTCCGAAGCATCTGCTTCAGGGTACCGTTAAACCTCTCACATAATCCGTTTGTCTGGGGATGGTAAGGGGTAGTGCGCCGGTGCTGTACACCGCATGCATCCCAGAGACAATGTAACAGTTCACTCATAAACTGCGACCCCTGATCGGTTAGGACCTCACTAGGGAAACCTACCTAGAAAAAATGTTCAGCAAAGCTGCTGCCACTGTCTTGGCATCTATGGTGCCATGCACTACCGCCTCAGGGTACATTGTGGCAAAATCCACCACCGTGAGGATGTAGCGCTTCCCTGACCTGCTAGGAATCATAAGGGGTCCTACAAGATCCATCGCTATTTTCTGGAAGGGTCCCCCTATTATCGGTAGGGGTTTCAGGGGTGCCTTCACACGGTCGCCTGCCTTACCCACTCGCTGGCAGGCATCACAAGAGCGGCAGAAAGTGCCCACATCTCGAGATACCCCCGGCCAGTAGTAATGCTGTAATAACCAGGCTCGCGTTCTGTTGACCCCCTGATGTCCTGCTAACGGAATAGAGTGAGCTACCCGTAACGGTTGCTCTCGGGACCCCTGGTGCACTACTAACTGTCCTATAGAATAAGGGGAATGAACCCCATAGTGTTCGGTGCTCTACAAAGTGTATATGTATGATATGGGTCTCAGTAGTTGGAAGTACTTTGTAGCTTGGTTGGAAAAAGCCAAAAGAAAAAAGAAGAAGATCCCACTGCAATCAATATAAAAAGCAATCAGTAAAAGGACCAGCCAATAGGAGATAGGATCCTGCCTATTTAAGACGCTAGTGAACAAGATTCATTATACTCTTTGATAAAGTTCCTAACGGAATGAAACGCGTTAGAGAAGGTGAATCCCTGTAATGTCCAGCACCAAGTTTTGATTAAATATTGATTTTAATTTATCCATGGCTGAGCTCCTTCGTTTGCAGTGACCGCCGAAGTTCTTTTTCTTTTCTACCTCCATACCTCAACGGCCGGAGCACGCCATTGATCCCCTGCACAACGGAGCAGACGTCACGACATCCCCTCCCCTTGCAATCGCGGGGACAGCTGGTGGTCGTGCTGCGTCTTGCCTGATCCTTCCAGACCTACAAGGTTGGCACCGGCGATGACGTCATACGGAGGCGCCACACACGCGGAATAGAGCCGGTTATACCACGGAGTCAGCAGTGAAGATACCAGGCGGGTGAAGGGCAGCAGGCATCGGTTGGCGTATGTGAGTACAGGAGAGGAGTTCTTATCCAGCTTCTCATCCTGACTCCTTGCGAATCCCTGCACAACGGGCCCCCCCCCCTAGGTTCATAAGTCTGCATGTTGTTGCTCCATACTTTTACTGATTGCTTTATATATTGATTGCAGTGGGATCTTCTTTTTTTTCTTTTTGCTTTTTCCAACCAAGCTACAAAGTACTTCCAACTACTGAGACCCATATCATACATATACACTTTGTAGAGCACCGAACACTATGGGGTTCATTCCCCTTATTCTATAGAACTGTTACCTTGTTCTGGTGGCTCACGGTGTACATATCTATCAGGACTTTATTCATTTGTCCCATTACCGTTCTTACGGTTCAGTATATGGTGTCATTATTCAATATATTTATATATTTTGGATGACTTTATTTTAAGGAACTCTGCCATTTTTTATGCTCTAAGAAGGATTGCCCTTAGATAAACTTTTATATCCCCTGTCTTGTTGCACACAATGGAGGAATCCAGTGGGGAAGAAAATACAGGACTTGACACTGTGGACAATACTTATGTGTTTAATTGTGGAGATGATACCAAAAGATTGAGAAAAGCTACGCATTTGTTTGATGGTACTTCTGCTATTATTTGTGATGAACCCTCTGATTTGACACATCATTTTGTCAAATTGGAAAAACTGTTAGTTGATAATATCAGACTCTGGTGGGATATTACCTCACTAGAGAATTATATAAGATGCAATCGCATCCCTAGGGGCTTGAGAATTAAAAAGGTTCCATCATTTGGCTTTACTAGTAGTCAGTTTGAACAAGAGTGGACTGCAATCCTCAATACATGTTCTGTAAATCTGATGAATTTAATTATCCAACAAAAAATGACTGAAAAGTCAAGCCTCATGGTGGAAATCAATAATCTCAAATCCAAACTACAGCCGTATAACAAAAGAGAGCAGTTCATCAAAAATGATAAAACATTATCTTCCAATGTAGAAATTAGTGAAGATTTAATTAGTGACAAAAAACATTCAAAATTTGAGAGGGACCGCCTAGATTATGTGAAAAACCAAGTCTATTGCTGGCAAAAACCTATCACTGTGAAAGAATTCACTGGTTCAAGTACTCCTAAGTCTAAAAGATATCCAAAACGCAGACAGGAAAATCTACCGAATAAATCTATCTTAAAAAACACACGTACAGAAACATCAAGCTTTGAGTCTGATTTCTCAGATGCAGATTCCAGAGCTCATTCTGTCTCCTTTGATAGATCACATGATCACTCTAGAGACAGAGGGACCTCCAAATATACTGACAATGCCACCACCTCATTCAGTCAAAATAAGCATACAAAGGGATCAGGGCAGTCATCCTCAGCTATTTTAGACCTAGGGGCCAGAAGCAGGGGAGAACGCGCAGATCCCAAAGAAAACGAGGGGGGCAGGGGAAGATCCAAACGCAAAAAATACGATTAGAGTCTAGTGATAATATCATTAATCTGTCAGGAGTTGAATTAAGTATAGAACAATTAACGCTTTTGAGTAAAGGACTAGGATTTGCCCCCAGCCAAAACTTTCAGCTTTTCCAGACGGTCATTGACCTACAAAAATTCACTAGGAAACTGGCCTTGAATAAAATAATGTCTACTAGAAGCAGATTTGATGTACTACAACCCTTCCAAAAGGATCCTGAACAACCAGCTAATATACATGGTATCAATGATGTCCCAGATATGAATTTCAGGGAAAACTGTATATTATCAGATATGGACTCCTTATTAGAAGAACAAGGAGAACCCCTCACTACGTATACTCAGCCATTTTTTGGCAGTGAGGATTCGGGATATCGTCCCAAATCATTGTTTTGCCCCAATTTCAATAGGGGGCCTGCTATCAATCTTTTTGAACAACTGGTTGAACGGGATCTACGCATACTGTCAAAGGGCTTTTCTAGTTCTCATGTTAAACATGGAAATCTGTCTTATTTACAAGTTCAACAAATAGAATGTCTCAAAAATGAACACAACATAGTTCTGAAAAATGCCGACAAGGGCGGGGCCTTGGTTATATTGTCCAAATCTCAATATCATGCTGAGGCTATTAGACAATTGAGTGACAGAAACACCTACTATCAGTTACATGGTGATCCAACATCTGAGTACCGCCTCGAGTTATTAGAACTACTGGAGACGGGGCGAGTTCTGAATGTTATCAATCAAAAAGAATATCTATTTCTCTCCTGTCCACATCCCGTGATTCTGGTATTCCACCATCTCCCAAAGATCCATAAGTCGCTGGTGGACCCTCCTGGTCGACCTATTGTTGCGAGTATTGGATCTTTGGGAGATGGGTTATCGCGGTATGTGGACAGGTTCTTGCAACCCCTGGTATCCAAATTACCATCCTACATTAGGGACACTACGGACTTCCTCGTCAGTATACAGGAGTTACCTTGGTCACATGAATACAGGTGGGTCACCATGGATGTGACCTCCCTGTATTCTATCATCGAACACCAACACGGGTTAGAGGCTATTGAGCACTTTTTGGATCAGTCCACTTTATCTATTTCACTTTGTACTTTTTTATTACAATCTATATCTTTTTTATTAACACACAATTATTTTTTATTCGATTCACTTTTTTATTTACAGAATTTGGGTACCGCAATGGGCACAAGTTTCGCTCCATCGTACGCAAATTTATTTATGGGTTTATGGGAATCACGTTTCATTTATCACAGCACCAATTCATATCGTCATAATATCGTCTATTATAGACGCTATATTGACGATTTGATCTTCATTTGGAAGGGTGACGAACAATCACTATTTTCTTTTTTCACTTATCTTAACAATAACACATATAATATTAAATTCACTTTTGAGCACCACATTAATCATATTCATTTTTTGGACTTACTCCTGTATATTTACGCTAACAAAAATATACAATCAGACATCTAAAGGAAGCCAAATTCGAGAAACACATTGCTATGTGCTCAGAGTTCCCATCCTCGATCATTAATTAAAAATATACCAGGGGCTCAATTTATCAGATTGAGAAAATTATGCTCAGATAACGAGGTGTTTCAGTCCCGTGCAAGGGAAATGTCTGACCGATTCCTGGAGAGAGGATATTCAGCTAAAGACATAGCTACAGTATAGCATTTGCCAAAGCAGAACAGATTGAAAGGAGTGAACTTGTGTGCAAAAAACCTAGAAATTATACCCCAAAACAAGATAGAGAAACATTGGCGAGGTGTAACAATAATAAAAAAAAGTCCTTTCTTTATTAGCACATATAGCACACAATCCCAGGAAATTTGTAACATAATTTCAAAGCACTGGCACACACTCCTACTAGACAAGGACATCTGCCCCATGTTGGCACAGGGCCCTAGATTTTCCTATAGGAAAGCAAAAACCCTTGCGTCACATTTATCACCTAGTATGTTTACTTCCAAGCCAAATCCAAATCAAATTTCTAGTATTCCAAAAGGGTTTTTCAAATGTGGAACTTGCTCTATGTGCCAGTATGCTTGTCAGGTGAAATATATTTCCTATAATTCTAATCTTAGGAAATATTATATCAAGTCCTTTCTTAACTGCAATATATCATTTGTTATCTATGTTCTTTTCTGTGGTTGCGGACAAAAATATATAGGCCGCACCATAAGACCACTCAGAATAAGAATATCTGAACATGTACGATTGATTAAGAAAGGGGATGTTAACCATCCAGTTCCCAGACACTTCGCACATTGCCATCAAGGGGGCATTAAAAACTTTTCCTTCTCTGCCATAGAACACGTAGCTAGCCACCCTAGAGGAGGCAACAGGGAAAACATGTTAAACAAAAGAGAGATGTATTGGATACACACTCTCAACACTCTTCACCCATTTGGCATCAACCATGAGTGGGAGCTAAAACACTTCTTACATGGTTGATGTCCAAAACAGTGTTGGGAGTGTGTCTCCATCCATCCTTATACATATATTATTGCCTACAAATGGATTCAATTCATTAGTACACTGGCGACACAGTTTATTACACTGCGGCCAGATCCGCAAGCCGGGAGATTTCCCGGCTTGCTAGTGGCCGCCCCTCGGCGTGCCGCGTGTCATAGACGCGCGGTCACGCATCTTCGGGAGCGTGCGCCCCCTGCACGCGCGTCCAGGGGCTCCCCGAGGGAGCCCTGGTGTCCCGCGATCGCGGGACAGCGGCAGGGGGTTCCGGGGGACCCGGCGGACCCGGCAGCGGTAGGGAGAGCGCCCCGATCGGAGGGCGCTCTTCCGCTGCTTCGGCGCGCGCCCGTCACTCTCGGGCGCGCGCCAGGCTACTGCTGC
This sequence comes from Ascaphus truei, assembly GCF_040206685.1. NCBI lineage: Eukaryota > Metazoa > Chordata > Amphibia > Anura > Ascaphidae > Ascaphus > Ascaphus truei. Next base: position 214,744,679 of record NC_134484.1, on the reverse strand, counting down.
GGCACAGAACGGGCAAATGCTCGAATAAACTGTGCCGCAGCAGTATATATATTCCAAACAAAACACAATACAAATTTATTTGGTATCAATATTGTCCATGATGCAGTTTATTCATCTATAAAAGTTATATATAACTATTAACTACTTATGTTACTCAAATTGTATATTTACAAGTTATCCAATATAATCTACGTACATAATTGTAAGATAAGAACATCATACTCATGGAATACATGAAATTTGTTCAACTTGTCTAAATGTAAATATGTAACTATGCAAAAATGAAATCGATATTGCATGAAATTAATGGTTACCAATCGTGATAGAGATTTATGTGCTGTATACATTGATCATTCATGACTAATTAACTCCTTATTTGATTTGTAAATTTAGGACTATTAGTTTTATATATTCAGTACTATAATCTTCCTCCTATATATGTATCTCCTCCTAGTGCAAAAGAATCCTTAAATACATTTTTATATTCTGGTTGCTGTACATTATTTAGCTTTGTTTTTAATTTGTTACCAATGTAATGTCTTTGTATTAGACTGTTGTTGTTATCACTTGTTTGTTGCATGTTCATCGTTAGTTCACAGTATATCTTAATAGACAGAATTCATCTCCACACAAGGGCTCAATGATGATTAATAAATTCATTGATTGCTTTTTACTGATTTCAATTAAGGACAAGCCAATAGGAGATAGGATCCTGCCTATTTAAGACGCTAGTGAACAAGATTCATAATACTCTTTGATAAAGTTCCTAACGGAATGAAACGCGTTAGAGAAGGTGAATCCCTGTAATGTCCAGCACCAAGTTTTGATTAAATATTGATTTAAATTTATCCATGGCTGAGCTCCTTCGTTTGCAGTGACTGCCGAAGTTCTTTTTCTTTTCTACACTACTAACTGTCGCTTACAGGTCAATCCCTCCTCTATCCCTGGGTTCCCTTCTTCTCTATACAGGAGTCCCTTATGCCATAGGCAGTGGTCAGTGCTTCCCCTGCCTGAGATTCGGATGCCCGAAGTCTCACGCCAGGAAGGGTAGGGTCTGTCTTCACTGCCTCCCTAAACTGGGCTCCTAATTCTGGCCACCCCCCAGTCATGTCATTGTCCGGAGAATGGGGAAGGGTGAGAGGAAACAGTAAGTCAGTCTGTGGTTGCAACTGATCCTGGCTTACCTCCCCGGGCTCCTCTGCGACCTCCGCTAACGTTGGTCCCAAAGGCTGGGGGACTGGCAGGGACAGTTCTACACAGACGCCCCCAGTTTTTGACAGGAGCAGGACTGCTGAGTTCCATTTAGACTGACTGTGGTTTGCATTTTGGCCTCACACTATTTATCCTGCTCCGTTTGATCTTGCCATTTCACTTACCATATTGATTATTCATTTGCACTTTATTGTACTATTTGTGTGGGGGTTGTTTAGTCTCCTATCGGAACCTGATGTTATTATTGTGGGTCTAGGGGACAGGGAAGTACCCTCTTTTCCATTGGAGAGAGGGGGAACGGGCCTGACGAAAGGGTGTTCCCCGAAACGTTGCCTCCCTGCTGCTTCCCCATTTTTTTGTACCCACCTGTGTGTTGTCTTAACCCTTTATTGTATTTGTGCTCATGTACCCTACTCTCCGCCCCCTCCCCCCTCCATTACTACTTCTGGTTTTGCCTATTATATGTTTTTAGGAGTGTTTATTGCGTGTTATCGTTGTTTGATGTAGGGTATGTGGTTCTGCCTATGGTGGTTTGTGTTACACATTAAATCTCATTTAATTTCTTTTGGCATTATCCTTTTCATTTGTTCTATTATCTATAGCTGGGCTATTGTGTTGCTTATATACCTATATTGGAGGAATTGGGTCCTCCTTAGTCCGTTGCACCCTGCAAAAAATTATCTTGCTGTTCAGTGTGTGCTGTATATCACTGTCCTGTTCTGTCTACTTATTTACATATGTTAAAGATGAACATAAATGAGTCTTGCAAAAACACATTTCATATGTGCATGAATACAATGGGGCCGATTCACTAAGCTCTGTTAATTTGCACTGAAATGGGTAAAATCGCTCGGCCGCAAACGGGTGAAGCCAAATGCGCTATTCACTAAGGCTGCTCGGTGTGTTTTCGGCCTGCCTTGTCAAAAAGGGCCATATCGCACACGTTATAGGGTGCCGGTATCCCCTGCAGAATTGAAATGGCCCTGTCACGTGACGCGGGAGCTTTACAAGTGTAGGGGATACCGGCACCCCATAACGGGGCCTGTATCTACTGACGTAGGGGGTCCCCGGACCTGAAACCAATGCGGTTCAGCTCAGGAGACTCTCTGCACATCTACACTATTATTAAAACACCAATACCAATAAATAATAATTGTTACCATAGCGGATAGCCGCTGTGATAATGAAGCTGCATTAATGTACATTTTAATAACAGTGTGCTGAGCTGAACCACATTGATTAATGGCTCAGGGACCCCCTGCTTCCCGTGTTACAGGCCCCGGTATGGGGCATCAGATGCCAGTGTCTGCAACATGTTTATAGCGTCCGAGACGCGACGTGGGCTCTATAAAGATGGCGGCGACACTGGCATTCAATTCCCCATACCGGGGCCTGTAACTCGGGAAGCAAGGGGTCCCTGAACCACAAATCAATGCAGTTCAGCTCAGGAGACTCTCTGCTACCACACGCTATTAATAAAAATACATTAAAGCAGCTTCAGTTCCTTAGAGGCTATCCACTAAGGCAATGAAGGTGTTAAGGCATAATAGCATGTTTATTGGGGACAATTGCCCCCAATAAACATTGCAATATACAACACCCCCCCCCCCCAGACCCCTAACATATACACTACAGTAATGGGCAAAATTACTATTATCCACATCTGGGTAATAATGCATTTGACCATTAAATATACATTAATCACAATAAATAAAATAAATACATTTTTTACTCACCCTTGTCTGGATTCAGTTCCCACGCTCTGATTGGCTACCGTACCATGTTTGTTTGGATGACGTCATCTTAAAGGCAAATGAAGCACAGCCATTCTGATTGGCTGGCATCATTGCCTTTAAATGACGTCATCAAATTTTTTTTCCCGGCAAAATCCCATGGTTTTCACGTCCCAATCAGGACCGTGGGAACCATATGATGAAAATGTGACGTCATAGGCCTATAAAAGCCTATGTCATCTCATTTTGAAGACAGACGCCGAGGAGGAAGGACCTCCCGAAGACGAAGAACAGCAGGGCGTGGCCAATGAAGATAAGAAGACCCGGAAGAAGACAGAAGATGACGGAGAAGATACAGATGAAGACTGAGAAGATACAGATGAGGACCCCCACTATGAATTACAAATAGAAGAAAGAAGACACAGACACTTTTGGATTGTAATGGTTTATTTTTTTATAGTTACCTGGTTCCTGTTGTTGGATTATTTCTTCGACACATACGGTTCAATGGGATTCGGTGAGTCGTTCATCTAATGGTAAGTAAACCAAAGAAATGTATGTTATTTTATTTTTACAGGTTTTTTTGCATTTTTTTCATGTCATCCATTTTTTTTGTATGTCCATTTATTGGCCCTGAATTTATGTCTGTCACTGGACATACATCCGTACAGGGACAGTCACTAGATGTATTATATGTTTATTGTTAATGTTATTAAATAGTTTTTAAAGCTCTTTTATTGCACCTGTATGTATTTAAACTATAGATGGACATACTTGTTTGCATAATGTTTGCTTGCCTTGTTTTCATGTTTTTTTTGTTTTGTAATTTGCTGGTTTGTGTAAAAATGTGTTTGTAATGTACATGTTATTTTTTCTAAGGTTATTTTAAAGGCTGTTTGCAATAGATTATTTAATTGGCTTATTTTTGGAAGTTAGATGTAGTCACATGGTGGTTACTTTGACATAGATTATTTTTCAGAACGGTTTGTTTTTAGGATTTGAACTGTGTAATTGATTTTGATTGTAATTGACTTGAGATTGGATTAATTAATTGATGGTAATTTAATTATGTTGATTTGCTTTGTTTGTATTTAATGATTGGTCTGTACAGTATCTTGTTTGGAATAGTTTATTTGATTTTGACCATTGCTTGGCAAAGTATACATGATGCACAGAATAATTGTATCATGTACACATTGTCAAATTGATTGTTTTTATTTGCAATTCTTAGATATTGATTTGGCTTGGTGCTGTTTGATATTTGGAGATATTTGTATTTCGGCATGTATATCCTTAACCATTTCATTGTATATTGGTTAATCATGTATATATATATATATATATATATATATATATATATATATATATATATATATATATATATATATATATATATATATATATATATATATATATATATATATATATATATATATATATGTATATATATGTATATATATGTATATATATGTATATATATGTATATATATATATATATATATATATATATATATATATATATATATATATATATATATATATATATATATATAAAAACACATACATACATACATGATGAAGCCACTGTACAAATAAATGGGTGAAGGGTGGGTGTCGGGTCAGGGTGGCTTAACTCCTTAATTACCTTTGTGGTTATGAACTGATAAGGTGATGAAGGGGTTAAGTGATATCCCAATGTATTTGCAATGGTTTTTTTGGGCTACGGAGGACAGAGGGCACTTGCTGATGGAGGTGATTAATATTGCTGAAGTTAGTAGAGCTATATTTATTTTATTAGGCTAGTTAATGTGTTTAATAATGGACAAATAATCTATTATCCATATCTGATCATTGTTATTTTGCCCATTACTGTACTGTATGTGTGTGTGTGTGTGTGTGTGTGTGTGTGTGTGTGTGTGTGTGTGTGTGTGTGTGTGTGTGTGTGTGTGTGTGTGTGTGTGTGTGTGTGTGTGTGTGTGTGTGTGTGTGTGTGTGTGTGTGTGTGTGGTGGGGGGGTGTGTATTTATGTATTTAAATGTATAGGTCAGGTTTATTTTTTTGACATACAGGGTTCATTCCTTAGGTCTGCAGGGACCTCTGGAGACCACCTGAGGTCTCCTCGGACTTTCCACAGGTACTAGGCTGGAGGTGTCCACGGGGGATACCTGCGGGGAAGAACCGGTGGCCCCACATGGGGGCACCGTGGACCCATAGGGACCACCCGAGGGCCCCCAGACCCCCATGGGAACCACCCAAGGCCCCTCAGACACCTGTGGGTCTAACCCAGTGCCCCCCAGACACCCACAGGCCTATCCGTGGAGACCCCATTGTGGCCCACAGTGACCAGCAGAGACCACCTGGTGGACCATGGCACCTGGCGGGGACCAACCGTAGGCCTCTAAACCCTTTTTGAAACCTTGTGCTGGGCTACTGTGAGGTCTACGGACACCAGTCAGGCCCACCGGGGACTCCCATCGGCCTGGGGTATTAACCCTGTATGTCAAAGAATAAATCATGTTGTATGGGGGGGCACAGGGGGTGGGTTATGTATTATTTATTAAATACAGTAATGTTTATTGTGGGGCTGTGTATTGTTTTGATTGTGGGTAGTGGGGGTGGGGGAAGGGGTTATTGTCCCCGAGCCTGGGTAGGTTTCCCGGGTGTGTAGTGGGTGAGGGTGGTTAGGCCTCATGGGTGGGGGTAGTGGGTGGTATTTGGCCTCCCGAGTGAGTGGTGGGTGAGGGTGGGTTAACCCCTTAATGACTGTCGCGGTTAATAACCGCTAAGGTTATTAAGGGTTAAAGGACATTAGATTGGCTCTTTTTATTCTTGTGTATATTTTTCAGCACCCGAGTGTATGGACGGTGATGAAGATGAGGATGGCCTTCATCGTGGGTGCCGGACAAGGTGAGTACAAAATGTATTTATTGTATTTATTGTGATTAATGTATATTTAATGAGCAAATGCATTATTATCCATATGTGGATAATAGTAATTTTGCCCAATACTGTAGTGTATGTGTTAGGGGGGGTATATTTTTATAGTATTGTTTATTTTTGGGGGCACACCATTGATACTGCAGGCCCATGGACGCCCGCGGGGACCCCCTGGACACCCCCGGAAGCCCGTGGGGACCCCCGGATACCCCCGCGGAGACCCCCGGACAACCGTGGACCCCCGGGGACCCCCGTAGTCCCGCGGGGATCACCCAGGGACCCCTGCGGGGTCAACCGGGGACATCTGAGGACCTGTTGTATGGGTGGTGTGCCTGCAAAAAGGTAAACAAAGAAATATTTTCTAAGTCCAGCTCCTTTTGCGCCTGCCTTTAGCTGGCGCGTTTGTCAGGCGCGTTTTTAAAGGCCGATTCACTTAGCATTGCTTAGTGAATCTCAAGTACTGGCAAAAATCAGTGCAATAGCCTGATCATGTTCATTTTGCGCCGAGGGCTGAAAAAAGCCCTTTTAAGAGCGATAAAGCGCAGGTATCACTGCTTAGTGAATCGCACTGCAGCCTTATCGGTCTTAAAGGGTACTTTGCACTCTTAAAGCCACTTAACAGAGCTTAGTGAATCGGCCCCAATATGCACAATGACAAGGGATGAGCTTTGTTGCATATCGATCAGTTATCCTTTAATAGTTCGCTTGCTCAATTTATGTAATTATTGTATTGCACAGCATTGTTGGAAATGTAGTCCATCAATATAATATGACTGGACAGTTAATATATACAATTGGTGCAGTGGTACAGAGAGGACAGGGATCAAGAACATGAGCCAATCATAAGAGGAACATAGATAGATACAGACAGACAGACAGACAGACAAACAGACAGACAGACAGACAGACAGACAGACAGACAGACAGACAGACAGACAGACAGACAGACAGACAGACAGACAGACAGACAGACAGACAGACAGACAGACAGACAGATAGATAGATAGATAGATAGATAGATAGATAGATAGATAGATAGATAGATAGATAGATAGATAGATAGATAGATAGATAGATAGATAGATAGATAGATAGAACACACAAAAAGACTGAGACAATCCCCAAAATAGCACTCTAAATATACCACAGAATAACTAATCTAATATAAAGAAAAAAGACTTGGCTTCTAAGTCAAAATAGAAAAAGGAAATGATTTTAATAACGAGCAATAAGACACACTAACATTAAAAACATAAACACACTGTAGGTAGCATAACAAAAATAAAAAAACTGTGACTAGAAAAATAATGCATTTAATATCGCTGAAAGTAAAACCAAGAGCTTAAATGTATCAAAAATGTAATAATATACCTCTCAAAAATATGAGGTGATACAAATGAGCTAAAGGATTACACACCCCCTAAAGATCCTAGCTACAAATAATATAACTAAACCCAAAAGAAAAAATAATTAAGAATATACAATGAATAAACTTATATACACAATAGTGAACATAAGAAAAAATAATATATCTTAAACCAAGGGGGAGACACAGGGGAAAATAAGATGAAAAGTACTCAAACCCTGTGCAGCAATAACCAAAAATAATAAAAATATCAAAATCATGAGTGCAATACATTCCTGTGGATTCTGACAATATGGCAAAACACATGCTATATAGGATGAAAAATAAAGCCAGTACTGGATGCTCAATCAAACCAGCGTTTGCCTACATCCCACAAAGGGGAAAGGACTCAAAGCAGCAGAGAAAGTGATACTCAGCTGTCCATAATTGTGTATGAGTCAGTCCAAGGGAGAGTAATTCCAACATAGATTGCAGTCTCTCATATCGTCCACAGGAGTTGCATCATGAAGCAAAGGTCACGCTGTAGAAATCATGTATACTGCCGTCAGTGAACACTCTACGCGTTTCAGCCAAGGGAGCCTTCTTCCCGGAGTGGTAAAAGGGTAATGGAGGATTGCTAGGCTAAATACTGTGGCCAATCAAAATCGGCGTCATCATCTCCTCCCCACAGCCAATTGCAGGAGGGCAGAATCATCTGCACAGGTGCCCGAGGTAGAGCAATCAATGCCGGTGCATCAAGGGGAGGAAACATCCCCTGATTCAGAAGGTGAGGTGAAGTCATCGGAGCATAATAAACAGACAGGAGCAGCATATAAAAAGTTCTAATCTACATAAAAAAAGAAGCACAAAAAATTAGACAACTATGAGGTGATGTGTCCTGTTAAATATAGGGCACAGATAATAAGAAAGCTGGCACAGAATACATAATATTTAGAGCATAAAGAAAATAATAACTGATAAAAAATTTTTTCTAATTTAAAAAAATAAATAGTAAAACAGAAGAGGGAAATTAAAGTATATTATAAGAGCGCAGAGAGATAGAGTATTAACCATAAAAGGATTATATACAGAAAAGCTCATACAGCCTCATATACAGAAATGAAGCTATAGTCACATAGCAAATCCAAGGGAGTCATTCATTCCCCTAGGATGCATAGTATTAAGAAGGACTATCCATCTACATTCTTTTTTGAGGAGGGCTTTTTCCAAGTCACCTCCTCTAATGCCCAAGGACACTTTGTCAAACGCAAATGCAGAAATCTGCGTGCTGTCTGCTGCATGACACTGTAAAAAGTGTCGTGCTACAGATGTAATTTTTTTTAAAGCATCCAAATCCCGTTGTGCTGGTCTAATTTTTCTTGAGTGTTCTCAATGAGCTCAGATGGGCTCACTCAGACTGCCAATCCCGGCAACAATTGGCCTGCCTGGTGGATTGGTTAGGCTTTTGTGTATCCTAGGTAATAAATAGAAAGTAGCAGTCATCGGATATCTCGTAATCAGACTGTCTCTATTTTTAGTTGTTATGGTACCCAAGGCACATGCCTCACTGAGAATAGTGTCCAATTCCTTTTTAAATTTGTCAGTGGGATCGGCCGCAGTTCCACGTAACAGGTACAATCTCTTAATTGTTTGAAGGCTTCACGTTCGTACTGCAGTTTTGGCCAGACCACCACATTACCTCCCTTATCCGCTGGCTTAAATTCGACTGTTGTCATTTTGCCTAGTTCTTTAACGGCAAGCCATTCCTGATATGTCAGATTTCTTACCGATTTATTGGAACTTACAATGACAGGTGGCGAGAACTTAAATCCATTCTCCATAAACATTGGCCCATTCTCTGTACCGATGGAGAACTTAGGGACGCATTGGGGGACAGCGTTAACCTGACAAGTCGACGTTCACCAAACTTACAAGATCGTTCGGTACACAATCATTACACTCCCCACACCAGTGAGACATTTCTGACTATCAGACGCAAAGGCTTTTCAAAATGCAGCAATTGCTCAGCCTGCAAATTTATGACACAGACTGACACTTTTTCTAATAGCGACCACACTAAAACATACAATATTGGTTACACCTTGAATTGCAAGTCTAAAGGTGTCATTTATTGTCTAACTTGTCCCTGTAAATTAAAATATATAGGTATGTGTCACGGTAGCTTATGACAAGATATAATGAACACCAAATATCTGGGTTGAACTGAACGAGGCTTAGATATAATAAAATATATTTATTCCTTAAAAAAGGGGAACACAGCAATATAGTACATTTAACAGGCAAGAAGGTAACACTTACTTAGGGTTGGGGGATGGAGAAGTATCAGCTAGCAATTCTCCAGCAATTCGGTGACATTCCAGGTGGAATCAGAAGCACAACTAAAAACTGTAGGGTTGACACAGTTTATATACTGTACCTGTGTAATCCTATTCTTAACATTGAATACAGACTATTGGTGAACAATTATCTGTATCCAATCCCTAATGTGGAGACACAGATTAACCCATGCCCCCCAGCTATTTAGCCCATGTGTACTGGGACTCTATGGGTAGCCCCATAATTAAATCAGGGGTGACGACCAGTTTACCAAATGAAGTATCTGCATTGTTTGTAGGTGTATGTTCTCACAACCCAGGGGGAGCATGTAGGAAAAACAACAAAAAACACAAAACTAAGCGCAGACTGTAAACTTCAGTATGGCAGTGTGTGAGGAGACTTGGCTCTCTCAACGCGTTTCGCCCAATAGAACAATAATCTTCGTCAGGAGTATAACTTGTCACAAGTGCTAAATGCTTTTTATTGATTTTGTTATTGTAAGTGCACATTTTTAAACCTACATTATAATGTTATCCCTTTTATATTGATCTGCACCATGGATATTTATTCTTATCCTTTAATGTTCCTGTTTACCTGATGCACATGTGTGAGAGCCATCCTGTCTATAGTCAGACGACAGCACAGATTCACCAGATCCAGCTTTTGCCCTTACCTATCTGCCATCCTGTGAGTAGGCTTTACACAAGAGCCAAGTCTCCTCACACACTGCCATACTGAAGTTTACAGTCTGTTGTGTTTTTTGTTGTTTGTTCCTACATGCTCCCCCTGGGTTGTGAGAACATATATCGATCATCTGGGACCAGTGAAGACAGTCCCTTCCAGAGGGTTTGAGCAGGGGTTACAACCATTCATATATGTTTTTTCACTATTACTAGTACTTTATATACATTCACGGGAGTTATCATAAAGATTTTTTGCACTTTATTAATTATTCACTTATAGATCGGTGAACACTAGTATTGTTTCAGCGCCTATTTTGCTATCACTTTGTCACATTTGTTTGTAGGTGTAGACATAACACTTACAAACCACTCCAGTTTGATGATTCTCCACGCTCAGGTAACAATTAGAGTGGCAGTCTGTTGATTAGTACTTGGTCTGTTGATTAGTACTTAGTGGAAACAATCCGGGCAGTTAACTTTTGATCACAGTGCTTAGGCTCAATCAGCCGGCTGCCCTTCATGAACTATTAGCATAACAGATGGTCTGCATTTCCAGAGCAGATCCAAAATACCATACATATATACTTTAATATCTACACATATTAATAAGTTCCATTCTGGTGGGCTCAGTGGGTCGAAATTTGCCAGTTCTTAAGGCCTACAGTGACTCCACACATTGGCAAAATATCAACTCTCGGCGACCTCCAGAACTGGAGATACAGAAATGCACTTTAAAACATTAAAATACAGGATTATAATGAAACATGGGAACAGGGGAACATACATTTTTCATGACATGACAATTTGTAAACCACATTCCTGGACCGCAGTCCAGTTAACCCCTTGCCTCCCTGGTGAGGTCAGGTGGTGGCCATATGGGGTGCAACCCCTTTAATACTGGGCCAACCCCCCTCTCCCTCTACAGTATGACAACCTGAGAATTGAGATTTAGACTCCTAGAACACTCAGGAAACATTAGATCAGCACAACGGGATTTGGACGCTTTAAAAAAAATTACATCTGTAGCACAACACTTTTTACAGTGTCATGCAGCAGACAGCACGCAGATTTCTGCATTTGCGTTTGACAAAGTGTCCTTGGGCATTAGAGGAGGTGACTTGGAAAAAGCCCTCCTCAAAAAAGAATATAGATGGATAGTCCTTCTTAATACTATGCATCCAAGGGAATGAATGACTCCCTTGGTTTTGCTATGTTCCTATAGCGTCTTTACTGTATATGAGGCTGTATGAGCTTTTCTGTATATCCTCCTTTTATGGTTATTACTCTATCTCGCTGCGCTCTTATAATATACTTTAATTTCCCTCTTCTGTTTTACTATTTATTTTTTTAAATTATATAAAAAAATAAAATAATTATCAGTTATTATTTTCTTTATGCTCTAAATATTATGTATTCTGTGCCTGCTTTCTTATTATATGTGCCCTATATTTAACAGGACACATCACCTCATAGTTGTCTAATTTTTTGTGCTTCTTTTTTTATGTAGATTAGAACTTTTTATATGCTGCTCCTGTCTGTTTATTATGCTCCGATGATGTCACCTCACCTCCTGAATCAGGGGATGTTTCCTCCCCTTGATGCACTGGCATTGATTGCTCTACCTCGGGCACCTGTGCCAATGATGCCGCCCTCCATTTACCTTACTGCAATTGGCTGTGGGGCGGAGATGATGACGCCGATTTTGATTGGCCACAGTATTTAGCCTAGCAATCCTCCACTACCCTTTTACCATTCCAGGAAGAAGGCCCCCTTGGCTGAAACGCGTAGAGTGTTCACTGATGGCAGTATACATGATTTCTACAGCGTGACCTTTGCTTCATGAAGCAACTCCTGTGGACGATATGAGAGACTGCAATCTATGTTGGAATTACTCTCCCTTGTACTGACTCATACACAATTATGGACAGCTGAGTATCACTTTCTCTGCTGCTTTGAGTCCTTTCCCCTTTGTGGGATGTAGGCAAATGCTGGTTTGATTGAGCATCCAGTACTGGCTTTATTTTTCATCCTATATAGCCATGTGTTTTGCCATATTGTCAGAATCCACAGGAATGTATTGCACTCATGTTTTTTGATATTTTTATTATTTTTGGTTATTGCTGCACAGGGTTAGAGTAATTTTCCTCTTATTTTCCCCTCTGTCACCTCCTTAGTTTAAGATATATTATTTTTTCTAATGTTCACTATTGTGAATATAAGTTTATTCATTGTATATATTAATTATTTTTTCTTTTGGGTTTAGTTAAATTATTTGTAGCTAGGATCCTTAGGGGGTGTTGTAATCCTTTAGCTCATTTGTATCACCTCATATTTTTGAGAGGTATATTATTACATTTTTGATACATTTAAGCTCTTGGTTTTACTTTCAGCGATATTAAATGCATTGTTTTTCTAGTCACAGCTTTTTTATTTTTGTTATGCTGCCTACAGTGTGTTTATGTTTTTAATGTTAGTGTGTCTTATTGCTCATTATTAAAATCATTTCCTCTTTCTATTTTGACTTAGAATCCAAGTCTTTTTTCTTTATATTAGATTAGTTATTCTGTGGTATATTTAGAGTGCTATTTTGGGGATTGTCTCAGTCTTTTTATGTGTTATGTTATGTGTAATGTTGGGCACTATTGCTAAGTCTGCAGTCTACATGCACTCCTACTGTAAATATTTCTCCTCCCCCCAGCATCACCAGTGTTTCCCTAGTTATTTAGTCACAGGCTATCCTGTTTAGAAATTGTTTTTTTCTCATGATTCTCTGTATTAATTTTTGTGTCTGGCTTAACCACTTATTTTTATAGTGTGAGCAACTGCCTTTTTGTGTGTGTGTCATATATATATATATATATATATATATATATATATATAGTCAGATAAGGCAGTTGGCACTCCAATAGGTGCTGTTAAGCCACAGGTGCACGTCCCATATAGAGAATGTAGTTATACGTTACCGTTCCAAGGATTGGTAAACAAGAGACAGCACTCAATGTTGAAGATCAAAGTGTATTAGTGAAAGCAAAAATACATCCAGAAACCCAACGTTTCGGTCCTACAGAATGGGACCTTCCTCAGGGGGATATCCCCCTGAGGAAGGTCCCATTCTGTAGGACCGAAACGTTGGGTTTCTGGATGTATTTTTGCTTTCACTAATACACTTTGATCTTCAACATTGAGTGCTGTCTCTTGTTTACCAATCCTTGGAACGGTAACGTATAACTATATATATATATATATATATATATATATATATATATATATATATATATACACAGTACCGACAATGTTTATTGAAGCAAAAGCCGCCGGTTGACCGGGACTTACTCCGGCTGGTGCTGAGAATAGTCAGTGCGCCAGCCGCATCCAGCCGCGTCCCCTCCGTTTCCCCCCCCTCCAATCCGCGCGCAATTTAAATACCTTCCCGCCCCCTAGCGGCTCCTGCTGTGCCCCTCTGCATCCCCGCTCCCCCGCTTACCTCATTTCAAACCTTTAGGGGAGCCGGGGAAGCCGGGGAAGCCGGGGAAGCCGGGCGCGCACGTCACTGTGACGTCACCGACGTCACGCGAACGAGCCGCTTCCCAACGCTTCTCCACGCTGCCGCCACGCATCCAGCCGTGCGGTTTTTAGTCGAATAAACATTGTCGGTGCTGTATATATATATATATTACAACAAGACAAACTGCCTGCAACAGACTAAGCAAATATTGAGTACTTAAATTAGTAATATAATAACACTAACGGTGCTAGGGACTAGATGTAATATAACAATGAAAAGAAAAAGAAAAGCGTCCCAACTCAGTTCTGAGTATACTTGAGTGCTGAGTTGGGACGCTTTTCTTTTTCTTTTCATTGTTTTATATATATATATATATAATTATATATATATATACCAAAGAAAAAGAATATGTGGACAGTGCCTATAGGGTGAATTACTGGTGTCACCCCAGTCCAAGCTACAAAATATGAACCTAAACAAATATAATAATATTAATAATAATGTAAACAATATTGAAATTGTCCAGATTATTTCTATTAGCTGAGGCTATACCAAATATGCAATTCTTTATCAATAAAAATATAAAAAATAAAAACATTGCTCTAAATAAATAAAAATAAACTATATAAATGAGTACTAATAAAAACAATGATGGAATGAAAAAGAAAATGTCCTAAGTAAATGCTGGATCAAAATGCACCCATGTAGTGTTAAAACCTTTCGGGGCACATCAAGGATACTGGCTGCCTTTCTTCTGGGGTCAACAACCTCCCGCAGTACCTGACAGATAATAATAAGAAAAGAAAAGTGCTGATCTTATGCGCCATACGCTCATACCATGCTAATTTGCTTTGGCAAGATTGTGAGTTTGAATTTGTCTTATGTTCGATTTTATTAAACCTTTTACTCTGGTATTACACGTGGATCGGGCGCTTTTCTTTTCTTCTTTTCTTCTTCTTCTTCTTTATATATAAATGATATATATATAAATTATATATATATATTTTATATATATATATATATATATATATATATATATATATATATATATATATATATATATATATATATATATAATCAAAAAACAAAAAAATAAATAGATGATACCGTTCTGTGGCTAACGAAATGCTTTTATTTGTGCGAGCTTTCGAGATACACTGATCTCTTCTTCCGGCGATGTTACAATGAATGAAGCAAAAGGTATAAATATATATATATATATATATTTATATATATTCACCGTGTAGGGAGCATGCAGCTAGTTTGTGTAAAACAGACAGTGAATATATATATATATATATATATATATATATATACAGTGCTCGACAAATAATGATAACCTGTCGCCCGTTGCGAGTGGATTTAGGCAGCTGGCGACCCGTGCTGCAGCTCAATGAATTCCCCTGCTCGTGCCCATTTTTTTTTTTTTTTAAATAAATAAATAATCCCCCTCCCTGATTGGGTTAAAAAAAAAGTTAAAAAAAATGGCGGCAAATCCTGTGGTCCCGGCGCAAGCAGAGTGTCCTGCCATTTACGCTGCCTGTTCCCCCCAGCAACCCAGAATCTCCCGCATCCCTCCCCCCCCCACTCCCCACGTGGGACGGAGGGGGAAGCCCAAACCAAGCCCCGAGCGCAAGCCAGCCCCCCCCCCTCCGCTCCCCACGTGGGACGGAGGGGGAAGCCCAAACCAAGCCCCGCGCACAACCCAGCCTCCCCC